>NW_025814897.1:94370000-94562500 GCF_022079265.1 Lynx rufus | reverse complement strand
ATTTTGTGGAGAGATATTGCTTATGCTAATTCTTATGCCTGGGCATTTAATTTGTTGCATTTACAGTTCAGCATTACTTGGTTTTTCTTTTGTGGTGCAAGGGGAAATAGATTTCTATAGAGTTTTGACTATTATTAAGGGTTATAGGCTCTAGAAGCTAATAATAATAATAATCATTACCATTCATCAAGCACTTACTGTGTGCCAGGAGTTATTCCAAGTTTTTTGGGGGGGCAGTTTTTTTTTCTTTTTGCATACATTTTTTTTTTCATACAATCTTTCAGCCACAGTGGAGGGTAGATACATTACAATTCCCATTTTAGAGATGTGGAAACCTGAGCTCTCAGAAGCTTCCTTTCCAAGCTGGGTTGTTCTGTCTCAGCATTTCAGAGTGCTAGCTCTCCTTTATGTTCCCCACTCTCCCCTCTGCCCTCCTCTGCTCCTCTCCCCTCTCTCCTCCTGCCTCATTTTCTGTCTCATCTCTCCCTCTGTCCCTCTAGCCTTTCTTCTTTCTATAGCTTCTTCTTTGTTAAGATAAACAATAGCAGCATACAATGGCATAGAAAATTTATGGTGAAGTAATTAAAAGACACAAAAATGCAAAGAATTCTATAGCCCATTTAAGTGACTTTGACTTTCAGCCTGTATAGTATAAATGAGATACTCCTCACCCCCTCCTATCCATCACCCTACAGGTCTTATATAAGCCTATCACACACAGCATTAAATCAGTTATCTACAATGCTGGGAATCTCAGGGATCTCAGGAATCTCAGACTGAAGATAAGCAGGGGTATTTTGGATACAGAACACTGAGAGTCCAATCTGGCAGACTTTTACAAACAACTCCGCCTTTTAATATCCAACCTCTGTTATAGTCCAGGTCAAAATGTATCTTTTCGCAGGCCCCTAACAGTGAAAAGAGAGTTCTCATCTCTAGATCCCATACCTGGATTCTCTGGCAAAGATCTTCATCCCTTTTCTAAGGTCATAAGAACAAAGGCTCTGAAGTCGCCATATTTTTTCATCAGAACCAGACTTAACGATGGTAAGACTGTTTGCCACACTGCCACCCCAGTCACCCCTAACTGAAAGTCTGCCATCACATAAGTTTATTTGCCCAACCATAAAGGGGTTGATCTTTCTTCAAATGCAAGTGTGCCAGAGATCAAGGATGTCACAAGCTGAGAATATGAGGTCTAGGCAAGCCAGCTGGTTCAACTGAGATTTGTTCTATTAGGAGGAAACTGGAGGAGCAGGGGAGGGGGATGCCATTTGCTGCTGCTGAAAGCAGGAGCTGCCTGGCAGAGGCTCTGCCCTGCAGACCAGGTGGAAAGGAAGGAGCTCTCTGGCCAGACTGCAAACTTCCCAGTTACCTGTAGTAGAGTCTGTGTCCAGAGTTGACTTTAAGTCGGGTTTTTGTTTGCTTTATAACACAGCTGTTTAAAGGATGGCATCCGACTTCGAAAAGAAAGGATCAGTTCATTTGCAGAACTAAGACTGGAGGCCTGAAAAGTAGGTCTCTGTACCTGATAGTGTTGGAATGGTCACATGGTCACTGTTCTGCGGAAAGAAGTGTTGATAGTGGATGGGGGTGGAGATTTGGGAGTCTGTCATAATGTATTTGGGCTGCTATGACAAAGTGCCACAGACTGGCTAGCTTACAGACAACTTATTTGTCACAGTTCTAGAGGCTAGAAGTCTGGAATCAGGGTGCCTGCAAGGTCGGGTGAGAGTTTCTTCCTGGCTCAGAGCTGGCACAGTCCCACATAGTGGAAAGTGCAAGGAAGCTCTGTGGAGTCTTTCATATAAGAGCAGGGATTCCATTCATGAGGGTTCCATCCTCAAACCCTAATCCGCTGCTGAGGGCTCCACCTACTAATACCATCACTCTTGAGGGGTAGGATTTCGATACATGAAATTTAGCAGGACACAGCAGAGTATAATTGCTTGAATTTAAATTCGAGTGCTGTGATTTATAGCTTCCTAACACTGTACCGGTGACTCAACCTCTCTTAAGTTTCAGTTTCTTCACCTATAAAACGGGACTAATACTAGAACTTCACCTGTATACATTTAAGCAAGATGACTAATATAAGTAGCAGATGTCATGACTGAATAATGTTGGTTCTTACGGTTTTCATTAAACTATTGGGTTCAGAGGAAGAAATTTAGGAGAGTTGGCTGAGGTGGAAATAAAACACAATTGCCCTATTGTGTAATGTGCCTCATTCTTACCGATTGTGATCTCTTCCAACAAGTTACTGCAAAGCATCTTCACTTTGTTTTGAAATGGGATTTCAGATCTCAATATAAGGGAGTTTTTTTTATGCAAATACAGTCCTATGTACAGCATCTTCTGCCCTCTTCTGGCTTCCTCAAGAACTTCAAGTACATGAATAAGCTAAATAGAAAGTGCATTGTTTTTATTTTACTTTTAGTGGACATCTACTGTTTGCTATTTCTCCAGTTCTAGATGAGAAAGATAAATCTGTACTATTTTGTATGAAGACAGGAGTTATCAGAAATCTTTGATTTTTTTTCAACAATTTGTTTTTGAAATAGAGATTTCATTGTGCTATTTTATTCGATCCTATTCTTCCACAGCTGGTTCTGCATATCATAACTACTAAATAAATAATTAAACTGTTCCAAAAATGATTGCAGAGACTAAAATCTGAGGTCATTATAATTCCCGAGATAATTAATCAGATGTTTAAAATAGAACCAGCACGTGAAAACCTTTGATTATAGGAAAAGCCTGGGGCTAAAAGTCCCAGTTCTATTAAAGATTATATCGGATTTTAACTTATTTTACCCCAGCCTTCAAAAAATAAATAAAAGCATAATTTCTAAAGGTAGGACATTTCAGGTTGACTGAATGTAGATTTTCAGATGTGGTATGGGGAGAAAAAGAAACAAAAAACATTATTTGCTATGCCTTTTATTGGTGGTATTTGTAGTCCTCTGTGCTATGTCACATCCAGCCAGAGATGTCATGGCATGGCAGGAGGTTTCCTATTAGGATGTGACACCAAAACAGAAGTTTGTGTTGGTAGATACAAGGGAGACAGAGAAGTCAGCAGAGGTCAACTTGTTCAAAGATCTGTTGCTAAGGAAGGTCTCTTGCATCTCAGGGCTTCCTGCAGTAGGAAAGGGTTAGTTGCACAGAATGAAAGCAACATTGGAGGCTTAGCCCAGTTGGCATGAAGAGAAAAGAGGAAAAAATAAATGAAGATAAAAGCAGCAAAGCATTTGTGATGTCAGTTGCAGGTCTTCTTTTACGTCTTATGCTGTGTAACTCACGTGTCACTAAAGTTGAAGAGTCATAATCCAGACTATCACTTTCCAAGGAATCCTGCATTGCTAACATTTAGAATTTATATCGTCTATGGTTCACCCCAAACACGAAGAACTAAAAGCTTTTACAGCAAGAACCCTTGATTAGTCATTAAAACATATTACTGTTCATGAGAATAAGCAGGTGCAAATAGCCTGTACACTTTGGACAAAGGAGAATCAGGAGCATTTCCTTTACCAAATTAAAAAACCCAGTAAAAGGATACGATGCTTAAAATTGTTGTATTAACGCCGAAGGCTACACAGAGAATAACAGAATTATTATAAGACTGAGAGGCAAATGCTAGCCTTGACATATATGATATACATCCAGGAGATAGAAGCATTTTTCAATAAATGTGCTTGAAATAACTGCTTAAACATCTGGGAGAAAATATTAAAACTTCAAATACTATTACATACCAAAATATATTCCAGGTAGATTACAGGGTTAACTGTATTAAAAAACAGATAATGAAAGAAGAGTTAAATGTATATTGCTGTATGTATATGATGGCATATTTGCCCTTAAAATGGCATTTTTACTGAGAATTTATTGACAAGGGAATATAGTTGTGTCGCTCATGAGTTTTTAGCAGTGCAGAACACCCAGAACACAAATGTTTCTAAACACAAAGGGAATTTACTCAAGGATATCAGCTCATATGATCTCTAGATCTCTAGGATAGTCAGATAATTATGGCCGGAGGCCGTGCAACTAAGAAAAGCGTGTCGTCCTGGCTATGTCATTGGTGCAGACACGGTCCCCACAGTTTCAAATGTGACGCCATGCAGTTCTCTCTTGGATTCTGAGAGGGGGTGCTGCCATCAAGCCATTACCACTGCTGCTCCTGAAAACTCCACGCCTCTTGGCTATGCCATGCCGAGAAATGCATTCCAGTTGGAGTCCCTACCTTATGTCACCCTCTTCAAAATGAAAGACCCAAGCATCCCACAAAGGCTTGATCACCTAGGCTACATCCTAACAGCTAAAGAGGCTGGAAAGTGGAGTGAGCATCTATGTCAGAGTGGTGCACGGATTGGCTCAACTACAGTTAAGGTGCTTAGAAGATTCTGGATAGCAATAGATATGACATACATTCCCACATGCTCATGGCATAAATAACGTGCACAAACACTTTATACATGATACAAACCCCATTTTTGCAAAGCAAATTACATATGCATGCAGAGAAATAAAGAAGACTCTAAAGAATAAAACCGAAAACAATAATATTGGATCCAGGGGAGACTAGCAGGTAGAGTTTGGCTTATTATTATTATTATTATAATTAATTTGTTTTGTTTTGAGAGCGAGAGAGAGGGAAGGGGAAGAGCAGGGGGAGAGGGAGAGAGAGAATCCCAAGCAGTTTCCACGCCAGTGTGGAGCTGACATGGGGCTCGATCTCAGGACTGTGAGATCATGACCTGAGCTGAAATCAAGAGTCAGACGCTTAACAAGCTGAGCTGCTCAGACATTCTGGAGTTTGGCTTATTTTTTATATCATGTTCGTACATCTGTGTTTTTTAAATTCTCCACCGTATGTATATACTAATGTTATCAAAAAATAAGAGAAGGAAACAGAACTTGGTACCTTCACAGCCAATGTGACACAATGTTTGATTTAGAATTAAAAGGAAAAAGGGTGCCTGAGTGGCTCAGTCAGTTATTTTGACTCTTGATTTCCTCTCAGGTCATGATCTCTTGCTGTTTTGGGGATCAAGCTTTGTATTGGGCCCTGTGCTGACAGCACAGAGCCTGCCTGGGATTCTCTCTCTCTCTCTCTCTCTCTCTCTCTCTCTCCCTCTCCCTCTCCCTCTCCCTCTCCCTCTCCCTCTCTCCCCCCCCGCCCCTCCCCTGCTTTCTCTCTCTTTCTCTCTCTCAAAATAAATAAATAAACTTTAAAAAGAAAGGAATCATAGAAAATTTAAAATTCGAGACCCTCTTTCTTCAAGAGAAAACTGAGGACAAGTGAGGACAAAGAGGTTTATTACAAGGGCATGCATGCAGAGGACAGCGAATTCAGGCCAGGAACCCATATTTATTGTATGTTTTTTTCTTTTTTGAACATTTGATCATGAGGGGAAAACATGAACAGAACCCCCACTACCACAAATTTAGGCAGTTGAGTTTCCCACATTTGGGGAAATCACAGGGGTCAGCACATCTGGATTGCACTGGATAAGCCTCCCTCCTGGGAAAACCACCTTCATGGTCATGGTATCTCCCTGTGCTCAGGCACTGAACTGCTTCCATGAAAACTCTCTACTCTTCCTCCATATTTACTATATTTTAAGACCAGTTATTTTTCTGTTTCATCTTGGGTATTTGTGTTTAAACTGTGACAATTGGACAACATGATACAGGTGATTTGTTTTAAACATTATGGCTAATGGATGTGTAATTCTGATTACATGAGACTTTCCAGTTATTCAGAGTTTTATCACGGGAGTCCTTGTTGGATGGAGAAGGGAACGAGGTATCCACTAACCCAGTCTGCCTCTTGTCAGTAAGAGGGACTTTTGGTTGCCTCTTTGATTCATTTTTTGCAGTAGTGGGATGTAGGCTCACAACACTAATGCCCCTTTGAAAAGGCCTTTGGGATATCTGTATGAAAGTGACATGAGCATGGAGTTGCTCCAAATCAAGTCAGGATGCTTGCTTTCTTATCAAGATGAGATTAATTTACTGTGAGAATTGCAAAGAAAGAACATTTCTTTTGAGTTGTATAACGTATCAAAATTACTATGTCTTGGGAAGAGAAATCTTTGCGTGAAGGACAATGTTGGGAGTAGTAAGGAGAGATGAACAAGGCAGTCACCTGGTTCTGGGTGACAATGAGCATCCTAATGGCTGCAGCCATTGTCACATCACTAGTCCCAGCAGAAGCCCAGTGTCTAAATTGTAATATGGGGCTCAGTGAAAGCTAATTCAATGAAGATATAGATGTAGGTTATCTTTATATTTCATCTTTATAATAATTATGGCCTCTTATCCAATGCCTGCTATTTTCTGGGCATTTTGTCAGGTACCTTACATATCTTATTTCTGTTTTGAATGCTTTTTGGAGAACAATTTAGAGACTGATTACAAGCTTATGATGCATCTGTTCAGTTCACAATGATGCTCCATCTGGAAAGCCCATCTCCAACCTGATCTACAATCCTCTCAACAGTCACTTTTGTAATACATGACCCTGTCTTCTGGTCACTGCAAATTGGGCCAGGATGGACATCTTACTGAAACCAGGACATTTAGATTCTCTCTTCCATGAATTTGCAAATGAAGTTAAGATTCAGAGTCTGTTAGTCTGGAGGTGGTTGGAAGAGTAATATGCAAACTCCAGAATTGTGATTCTCTAGGAAAAAAGAATGGATTTTAAAGCAGGTGCAGAGAAGGAGGAAGAGATCAAAGATAGAGTCTTGACATTTATTCCCTGTATCTGTTTTTACTTAAAACCTAGCTTTAAATCCCTGAATTCTAAAGCTGTCCTCTCTTTGCTTAAACTGGGTAGAATTGATTTTTGAAAGTTAGAAAAGTTTTAATCTAGAATCTTGGCCATTATGGGTATAAATATATATGTATGCATACATACATACCTACATCCATAAAAAACATTATTTCAGCCTCATGGCACATCCCAGAGTGAGTATTATCATCCTCATTTCATGGGTGAGGATACAGGCTCAGAGAGTGGAAGCAGTCTTCCCAATGTAACCTTAGAATAGTTAGAGTTGGTATTTGATCTGAAGTTGGAATAGCTTAAAATCCTCTGATCTTACTAGTCTATATATTATGCCCCATGTAGATATATTCATTCTTTTAGCAGGCATTTATGGATGTCCTTTTAAGTCCAAGACACTATGTTTCTAGAATTCCACCAGGGTTGCCAAGTAGTTGTAGATATTTACATGGTGTTACATCTGTATGTGTCCATGTAGACTGCTAAAGGCCAGCTACTCAGCTCAAGGTTAAGGAATAGTTTTTGAGACTCATTATCCATACATTATGCTCTCAGTAAAGATAACATTAAGGAGAGATCAGCTTCCAAAAGACAGAGGAGGTGTCATGGGCTTTTGGTATTACTAAAAGCTTTCAATTATAAGCACTTTACTGAGCTGCTGTGTGTATTTTAACTGGATCAGATGCCACCTGGTATGATTTTGTCCCTGGCCTTCAGACAGAATGTGGCTGGGATTGCCAGTGGACTGGTAATGAGCACCTGTTTTTAGAGTTGTTGTCGTTGTTTTAATGGTGCCCTGAAGATTTCATGATATGAGAGTCCAATAATGTCTCAAACTTACTATTAAACAAAGAAGTCATGTGACTTTCCCAATGTCATAGAACTAGTTTGTCACAGATACGGGGCTTCTGCTAAGAATACACAGCCAACAGAAATCATTTAAAATAATTTACATTATTTTTCTTTTTATTCCTCCAGATAACAACACATGTTGATTAGATTCATGTCATATCCATTATGCATTCTACCCTCACAGTCTGTCTTTCTCTGAATTAATGAAACATAAAATGGGAAAATTATAGGTTTTATAGTTAGAATCTATAGTGCTTAGGATACAGTATAAAAACCTCTTTATTAATTTCATGCATTCTAGCCTATTATAAAATTCTCCCTTTTTATATTAACACTTAAAATTTCTCTAAATTAAAAAGCACAATTGTTAATGTCATTATATTCTTACAAATGACATGAGTCATATGTCTTATATGACATAGCACCTCAGTTTTTATAAAATTTATGCCTTCTATGTATGGTAATATACAAAATAGGCAAGAACAATATGGTTGATAACTCTGGAAGTGGAAATTATTCAGGTTTGCTAATGCCCAAAAGAGCTAGACATTATCTTAATAATAATAATAATGATGATAATAATTAGAACAACATTAACAGCTGTTACAGAATATTTACTTTAACCCAGGCAATGTTCTGAGTACTTTATACTCATCAATTCTATCTTCACAACTGCCTGTGAGTTGGGAATATTAGTATCCCATTTTACAGATGAGGAGAATGAAGTAGAGATTTTATTTGGTCCTGGCACCCCTGAGCTATTTTCTAGGTAGAAAAGAGATTTGTCCTGTCCTTGGTCTTAAAATTCAGTGCACATGTATATAATACCTAAATGGTTAAACAGTTTCTCCTTATCTGACTGCAACTCTACTTGGGTTGGGTTGTTTTCTCCCTCTTTTTTTTTTCTCAGTGAACTCCTATTGAAATTTTAAAGCTTATAAAAATTCACTCCTTTTTAAAGTTTATTTTCTGGGGCGCCTGGGTGGCACAGTCGGTTAAGCGTCTGACTTCAGCTCAGGTCACGATCTCGCGGTCCGTGAGTTTGAGCCCCGCGTCAGGCTCTGGGCTGATGGCTCGGAGCCTGGAGCCTGTTTCCGATTCTGTGTCTCCCTCTCTCTCTGCCCCTCCCCCGTTCATGCTCTGTCTCTCTCTATCCCAAAAATAAATAAAAAAACGTTGAAAAAAAATTTTAAAGTTTATTTTCTAAGAAACTTTCATTTTTTCTTCATTCATAGTCCCTTGACTTTTTTTTTTTTTCCTTCATAATCTGCTATTCACTTTGGAACATCATTGACTTCCTAACCAATACAAAGGATAAGTTTTATTTATTAAGTTATTAATCCCTTTGTGAAACTTGACACTCTTAATGAGTAAGAGACTTAATGACTCCCAGAGTTCTTGAAACTTTTCCTCCTTGGACCTTCAATGCACCATCCTCCACAGTTCCTTCTTTTGGTTTTCTAATCATTCCAGCTCAGTCTTCATTGTGTGTACTTATTAAATGATGCAAGCCCATGGCCTAGATCCTAAAACAAGATCCACCATCCAGAATGACAGTTGGCATAACAAAGGATCACAGTAAATGTTAACTAAATAATTTACTCTTATGAAACTTAACCCATGCCTGTGGTTTCAACTATGAAACTAGCAAATGTGAAAAACAGAGCTCTTAAGCTTAGGAATTTCTGATGGCCTTCTAATGTCAGGCTTACTGTTACTATGTTTCTCTCATTCTTTTTTATCTGGATTGTTCCTTCTTTTACTGACTCTTTTCTCTTACACACATACATACACACACACACACACAGACACTGATGTCTTTGGGGTATCAGGTATTGGGCTAGATGTTGTGTCTGTGGTGGTGCCTTCCTGACACTTATTATGTGGATAATGATACCAGCTCTTTATACTGTTTCTCTGTCTTTTTTCCTTTACCCTCCATTTCATTTTTCACATTCATGCTGGAGTATTTTTTGGAAAATATCTGTAGCTCTCAGTACTTAAAAATCTTTTGATGGTTACACATTGATTTACAACAGAGTTCCCACACCTTTGATAGCTCAGAAGGCCCTTTACGATTTCATCCCTGCCTGCATACCTAGCCCCAGTTCCTCCATTTTTCACTGTGTCCTATACTTTAGACACGGCAAGGTCTTCGGTATTCCCTAGTTATGGTTTTGTTCATCTGGGTGTCTTTATACATATCATCTAGTTGGGGTTTGGTGGGGTAATGAGGTGATCAATACGTAACACTCTTCTTATCTGGCTTAGAGCTAATTGAGGGGTTAACACAGAGTAAGATTAAGTAGAGAGTAAAATGACGCCTTCTTCTTGAACATATTTATATATTAGAGTTGCAGTTTATATTGTTTGGCAAGCGGGTCTCTCTAAATCCTAGAATAAACAATCTTATAATGTCTTCCAATCAGAGACAGGACAGGCAAATTTTAGACCACTGTGGTCTAAATCTTAGTCACATCTTAGTGATGTGGAAATGGAGCTCCTCCAAACTCTAAATAGTTTTTAGTGAGTAATGAATATATGTCATATGTAAGCTGAAGTCGTCAGGGTTTTTTTTTTCAATTTTAAGTGGAAAACAAAAGCACCTCACTTTGCCTTACACCAAACAGTGGAGCTGATTAGCTCACATAACTGAAAAGCATGGCAATTGAATTTTTTTTTTTTTAAATTTTTTTTTTTCAACGTTTATTTATTTTTGGGACAGAGAGAGACAGAGCATGAACGGGGGAGGGGCAGAGAGAGAGGGAGACACAGAATCGGAAACAGGCTCCAGGCTCTGAGCCATCAGCCCAGAGCCTGACGCGGGGCTCGAACTCACGGACCGCGAGATCGTGACCTGGCTGAAGTCGGACGCTTAACCGACTGCGCCACCCAGGCGCCCCGGCAATTGAATTTTTTGGAGCGTGCTTGAGTCCAGGGACTCCACGTCACGCAACTTAATCTGTCTTCATCTTTGCTTTCCTCTCTCTTGATTCAAGTCTTGGGCAGGCTCTTTCCTTGCTGTGCTATGATGATATTAAGATGGCCATCAGCATCTGGCAACTATCTTACAGGCTCATCTATCCTAGTGAAAAGAGAGCTCGACTTTCTGGATAATTCTAGCAAAAGGCTGGAATAAATGCCATTAGGTAACATAAACCTATGAAGTAAAATAATGTCCGTTTTTGGCTAGGCTTCCGTAACTGTGGTTAAAGTCAGGGTAATCTGAAGGACTGAGATGGAGAAGGAATGTTTCACCAAAGGGATATCAGAGTGTTGCTCCAGAAGAAAGAGGATTTGTTTTGGCCAGGTGGAAACCATAAATATCTACACAGGCATGCATAGTTCCATAGGTGAGTGGAATGATGAACCAAGGTAGACAGGTTGTTTAGCATCAGTGACACCAAGTCTAGGTAAAACAGTCTTTTGTAGATTATGCTTATTGTTAAATTCTACTTCTTCAGGATTCTCTTGCAGACAGCCAGGGACTGTACTCATTTTTGGTTAAGCTGGAAATCAGACTTTCCTGAAATAGGTGAATTGGGAAATCTCTTTGCTATACAGAAAATATTGTTGCTGTGACAATTGTTGCAGAAGAAGCCTGTTGGAAATGAGTTGGGAAGTCTCTGCTGTCAAATAAAAAGAGGGTGCATGCAGCTCTGAGTTTTTTCTATTCTAGTGTCTCCCAGAATCACACACGCACACACAAGCCTGCACACACGAACAGACACACACGTAAACACAAGCACACTCTAAAAGGATAAGTCATCATCTCACCCAAAAAATGATAAAACGCAAAATAAACATGCCAGCTTCCATCCAACGGAAATAAAACTACTTCCGAAATTTCAACCTAATGGTATGTGTCAGATTGTATTGAGTCACTTTGAGAGAAAAATTGCAGTATTATTCATTCGGATTTAAAATATCGTATTTGGATGTCTCCATGGTACGTGATGATCAGCGAAAACGGACGCTTTATGGGCTGCCGCGCACCGGGCAGGAGGGCGTGTTGTCCGCTTTGCTAAGGGACTTGCTTGTGCTCATTCTAACTAACATGGCCTAATTTTATTTTCCTTACTGTCTCTGTCTCGTTGTGTTTTTTTCTTTTCCTTTTTTTTCATGTTGGAAAAATACAATAGAATTGTCTTCTCAGCATGGGGATATCTGCATGTGTTAAAATTACATTTTCTATTTTAAACTCACTCCCTTTTTAATTTAAAAGGACTTGTCAGAACATGCAGTCTTCTTTCCCCCCTCCTAGAGAATGGAGGGTACACAAACCTGAGATCTCAAAAGAGGTGAAAAGCAACTTGTAGGGTAAACAAACCAACAAAAACAAAACAAAACATGAGACGTTCTGGTTGATTCTATCTTACCTGAATTCCCTCATGGAATT
This sequence comes from Lynx rufus, assembly GCF_022079265.1. NCBI lineage: Eukaryota > Metazoa > Chordata > Mammalia > Carnivora > Felidae > Lynx > Lynx rufus. The sequence continues at coordinate 94,550,447 of NW_025814897.1, read as the reverse complement.
TGACGTGAAGAAGCTCCACACAGAGGAGTGACAGGAAGGTTTTGCATTTTAGAAAAAGAATCTCCTTGTGTAGAAATTAGTAGGCAAGCTATCAACTTTCTTTTACCTCAGCTTTCTACAAGACATTGAAGTGAAAGTTCTCATATTAATACCTATACACAGGTATATTCTATGAAATATAATGACAGTAACATTGAGAACCTTATTTGTGGGAGATGATGTGTACACATACACATAAATACATTTCCCAACTCAGCCTCATAGTGTGATTTATTTAAGGTGTTCTCCCCCTCAAAATTAATAAATGACTTACCATCTATGACCTTTGATTGGATTATTAGCTCCATTTTATAGATCAGAAAACTCATGTTGATTTAAGGCACCGTGATGAATGCTGTGGTACATCTTTCGAGAGCATATGCCCATATTCCTAGTTGGCTGAAGTGTTGACTGCTGAGGATCACAGCTGAGTTCCACTTGGGGAATTTCCTCTACCAAAGAAAGCTTACTTGGGGTGCCTGGGTGGCTCACTTGGTTAAGCATCTGACTTTTTTTTTAATGTTTTATTTATATTTGAGAGAGAGAGAGAGACAGTGTGAGCGGGGGAGGGACAGAGAGAGGCAGAGACAAAATCTGAAGCAGGCTCCAGGCTCTGAGCTGTCAGCACAGAGCCCAACTTGGGACTCAAAGCCAGGAGCCCTGAGATCATGACCTGAGCCGAAGTCTAACGCTTAACTGACTGAGGGACCCAGGTGCCCTAATTAAGGGTCGGACTCTTGAATCAGCTCAGGTCATGATCTCATGGTTTGTGGATTCAAGCCCCACTTTGGGCTCCATGCTGATAGTGTGGAACCTGCTTGGGATTCTCTGCGTCTCTTTCCCTCTCTACCCCTACTTCACTCATGCATGTGTGTTCTCTCTAAATAAACTTAAAAGCAAAGAAAGCTTACTTTCCACGGTATACACAAATCCCCAAGGGGAAATTCTCTTTCTCTGAGTAGTTGGTGGGTGAGTAGGAATGTCCACTCTTGCCTCAATTTGGGGCACCTCTGAAAGGCTGCCTTAGCTCCAGAATTCCCTGAGGGACTGGCAAGGCTTTTGTTGAAATCAAATTGCGGTTTGGTGTCTCCTTCTGACCAATCCTGTTTTCATCACCAGTGAGGGGTGTTGATCAAGAGTACTCCTTAATAAACCTTCATGCAAATCTTTCTCTTATGGTCTGTTTCTAGAAACTGCAGTCTAAAAAAAAAAAAAAAAAAAAAGAAACTGCAGTCTAAGGTAGGCACCCAGAACATGTGGCCATTAAATGTTAGATATTACATTATTTACCAGAGACACCTATGTTAACAGTATGAATTGTTCTACAGAGTCAATTAGGCAAAGGAAGAAATGTAAAGGCCTTTTTATGCTAACTCTTAATGCATTGCTTGATATTCAGAGTTATGTATGCATTATGCCTTATCAATTAATCTCTAGCCATCCTATCTGTGAGATATATGAATGTAGCATAAAGTCAGCCCTGCCCCAAATGCTGTTGGCTCATGGTAAGTAGGACCAGTGATGTTATTGGTCTTTTTCTCTTGTGTTATGCAATGTATAATAAGGGAATGTGTGGTCGTCAGTGCCTGAATGCCACTTTCAGTAATAGAAACGCCTTCTGGGGAAATAAGATTGGTGCCAGAACTCGAATATGGAAGCAAACTTGAAATTATTTCACTTCTATTTCAGAATGTTTTTTTTTTAAAGGAAAAGGCAGCAAGACCATTTTGAGGGCCGCCAACCACACTGAGGCATTTGAATGAGAATCTCTCTATAGTTTTCTATAACCTACTAAATAGAAATCCAGGGTTCTTAGGTAGGTATCTCAGCCTCTGTTCAATCTAGTGCCAAATTACTTTTGTACATTATCACCTATAGTCCCCCTTCATGGGCACTCCATGTTTTTTGCCAAAGTGGACTGAGCTATTCCCTGAAGAAAAATAAAAACAAATATGTAAAATAAAATAAAAAATAAAATGTTCCATTCAAGATCGAGTAAGTCCACTCTATGCCATTCTTTCTTGCTGAGTACAACCCCCAAATTATAGAAAAAATAAAACAAAACAAAAAAACTAACTGAACACTCTGAAAATTAAACAAAATCAGACAGAGGAGGAGGGGGGTCAAACACCGAAGAAACAGGGGCACCTGGGTGGCTCAGGCAGTTAATCATCTGTCTCTTGATTTCGACTCAGGTCATGACCTCATGGTTTGTGGGTCCAAGCCCTGCATCAGGCTATGTGCTGACAGTGTGGAGTCTGCTTGGGATCCTCTCTCTCACCCTCTCTCTCTGCCCCTCCCCTGCTCATTCTCTCTCTCTGTCTCAAAATAAATAGACTAAAAAAGACAAAAACAAAACCCAGAAGAAACACCTTTAAAAGGGATAAGCCTTTCTCCCCCCCCCCCCCCATTTTTTTCCCCTCATTTGGAGCTGTGCTAGTAGTGGAGGAAGCAGTAAAACTTTGAAAGAATCCCTTATTATCGGCCAGAGGCACAACAAAAGGAGTCTTTATATCTGAAGAATGTGAGTGTATGTCAGAGAGAAGGCATCTAAAGAATGAGATTCCTTAAATGCTGTGTCTGAACCTGCCCAAGTTCTGAGTCCCCACAGACCTTCATGTGCAGGAAAGATGCAAATTAGCTTAGAAAAGGTTTTGAAAACTAAATTGACATTGAAACTAGCACCTAGAGGAAGTAAGTAGAAGTTAAAGTTTGAAGCAAACTGTGTTGATTGCCTGCCAAAACAACTACAGCAAACATCAATATTCTGTAGAGAATTTTACTAGGACCCAGTACCTATGAAACAATTTTCAGGTGTTCAGGATACAATCCAAAATGAATCAATATGCATAGAAGTGGAAACATAGTAGAGGTTCTCAAAGAAAAAGACTATTAATAGATGATACCCATGAGATGACTCAGATTTTGGAGTTATCTGACAAAAACTTTAAAGAAGCTAACTGTAACTATGCTTCATGATATAAAGGTAAACACACTGGAAATAAATGAAGAAATAGAAATTTTCGACAGAGAAATAGAAATGATAAAAAAAAAAGCAGGTGAACATTTTAGAACTAGAAATACAATACCTTAGATAAACATTTCATCAAAAGGGCTTAAAAGCAGAATGGGGATGACAGAGTTAGACATTTACTATTGTCCTACTGAAGGGAAAATTGAAAGTTCAAAAATAAAGCAAGAAAAATAGTAGCTATCTTGGCTAATATAGAAGACACTTTTCTCTGTGAATTTTATAAAATATAGATGGCTATTAAAAATTATAGCAGTGTGTGGTAAATTTTTAAGCAGATGTACATGTATATATGACAAATATGAAGAGGGAAGAGTAAAAAGTGACCCAAGTGATTGTAAAACTTTTACATTTTACTTGAAGTAGTAACATGTTAGCACTACATATATTGTGAAAAGATGTAGCCTCTAGAAAAACTACCAAAATAAGAACACAGTGAAATAGAGCCAAAATTACAATGGATAAATAAAAATTAAGTACAGATGAAGATACATGAAAAAATGTACTATCTGTGATAAAAACTCTCAGAAAGATAGGAATAGAAAATGGCATACTCAACATGATGATGGTGAGCTGCAAAAAATATACATAGTGAAGAATGAATACTTGCCTCTAAGATCAGGAACAGGTCAAGGATATATGCTTTTATCATCCCAGTATTATACTGGAAGTTCTAACCATTGCAATAAAACAAGAAAAAGAAATGAGAGACATTCAGACTGAAAAGGAAGGCATAAAATTATTTGTGTATGACATTATGATCTATATAACAAATCTTTAAGACTATAAACATGCTCTTGGAACTAGTAAGTAAGCTTATTGAGGTTGCAGAACAAAATCAATATAAATATAAATTGTATTTCTATGTACCAGCAACAAATAACTAAAATAATAATTTTAAAAGAGTCACATTTCACCAAACAGCATGAAATAAGTATAGATCTGAAAAAATTCATGTAAAATTTGTATGCTGAATATTACAAAGCACTGATGTAAAATATCAAAGAAGATTAAATATAAAGACATATCATAACTCGGTATTATTAAGATGTCATTTCTCCCTAAACTGATTCGATGAAATCCACCCGCCCCCCCCCCCCCCCAGAATTCTATCAGGATTTTTTTTTTATAGAAATCAACAAGCTGATTCTTAAGTGTATTTGTAAAGTCAAAGGAATTAGAATAGCCAAAAATCTTCTGAAAATTAAAAAACAATGCTGTAGTATTCACATTAAATGATTTCAAAGCTTATTAGAAAACTATAGTAATCATAACTGTTGTTTTCATGGGAGGATGGATACATAGAACAACATGGCCAATTTATTTCTGATAAACTTGCTAGGATCATTCAAATTAGGTTAATCTTTTCAACAAATTGTACTAGAAAAGTTAGACATCTATATGTGAAAAAAAATTCCAACCCATATTTCAGATCTTCTACAATAATTAATTCAAAATGAGTAATACCTCTAGCTACAAAAACTAAAATTATAAAACTTTCTTCAAGAAAACAGGAAAAAATCTTTGCAACCATTGATTCCACAAGGAATTCTTAGGTCACCAAAATCACTGCCTCTAAAAGAAAAAGAAAAGGATGACTCAAATGTATTAAATGAAAACTTAAGTTCTGGGAAAGATAACATTAAGAAAATAAAATGACAAGCCACAGAGTGGGAGAAAATATTTTTTAAATTATGTGTCTGAACAAAGAATTTGTATCTAAAATATGTAAAGAATTCTTAAGAACGTAATAAGCAAACAATCCAATTAAAAAATAAGGGCAGAGGAACTATATAAACACTTCCCTAGAGAAGATATTCTTTGACAAACAAGCATATTTGAAGATGCCCAGCATGATTATTAGATGTATTAGTATCCTAGATCTTCCATAACAAGTTGTCATAAACTAGGTGGCTTAAAACAATAGAAATGTATTTTCTCAGAATTCTGTAGGCAAGAAGTACAAAATCAAGGAGTCAACAGGACTGTGCTCCCAGTGAAGGGTTTAGGTAACAATGTTTTCTTGCATTTTATGATCCTCCTCTAGCATCTTATGATTGCCAGTAATCCTTGTGATAATAATAATAATAGTAATTATAATCATCATCATCATCATCTTGAAAAAAAATTGATAGTACCATGTTTTAACGTGGATGCCGAGAAAGCCAAAACTCCAGCACATCTGCTGGTGATAATACAAAATGGTTTAGCTTGTTTGGAAGAGAGTTTGATGGTGTTTCATATAGGTGAAAAGATACTTACCCATCTATCTCACCTCTGCATACCCACAAAAATGAAAATTAAAGTTCGCACAAAAACCTCTACTCAAATGTTGAATAGTGGCATTATTCATAATTTCCTAAAATTGGAGACAATCCAAATGATGTACTAGTGGTTAGTGGGTAAAATCTATGATGCATTTATATAATGGAATATTATTCCGCAGTATTATTGATATACACGATCATAGGCTGAAATTCAAACACATTATGCTAAGTGAAATACCAAATTTGAAAGACCACATACTGTCTAACTCCGTTTTTATGGTATTATGGAGAATAAAATCATAAGAAATAGCAACAGAAATCAAGTCAGCAGTTGTCAGGGATGAGGTTGGTTGGAAGTATAGACCACAAAGAGGCCAGGAGGACATTGGTGTGATTCAGCAGGTGTACATCTTTATTGTGGTGGCATTTTCTCTATGCATTCATTAAAATTTATAGAAATATACACCAAACTAGGGAATTTTACAGTATGTAAATAAATACAATCCAGCAAATAGAAAGCTGATGCCTGATATTTTTTGTGGTATGTATTGGGACATAATAAATGTTAGTTCCTTTCTTCTCCCATGCATAAAGGACATCTCCTATTGCTATTTTATTTGTTGGCTACTTTTACATATTCATAGTTTCCTTTTTCTCCACACACCCCCCACCCCCCATAGAATGTCTCCCCCCCTTGGCAATTTGGTAAATAATTTCATTAGGACTTTTTTACTGTCTCAGTTACATTCTTTGCTGCTTTATTGTAAGCTAAATATGATCTTGTTTGGCCTTCCACCTGTGCTGCTGTCATAACTGAAGATGTCTTGTAACCTAGAAGTCAATTGGTGACTTTTCGTCCCCTGAAATTTATTTAAGAGGCTCTTTTCTGTCCTAATTTCAAGTTCCATGAAACTCCAAAACCATATCATTTCCCAAGGGCTTATATCCTTGATATCCTTGTGTTCACCAAGCTCCTACTACCACTGGAGCTGTTCTGTCTTGAGATAGAAAGTTGAGCCCCCTTTTATTTGATCTCTTCTTTGTGTTCTGGCAAAAATCACTCACATGAAGCATCTCTCAGTCAAGCACACTAAAGATTTGTAAGAAGGAATATTCAGAACATTAACTGCACATTATTCACTCTAGTGCTTGATATGGTGGCCCATATCTGAGGTAAACCACAGCCACCCACAAATATCCTGGTTTCTATCTCTTCTATACTTTCAAAGCCCATCATCTCTTCTTTCTTCCCACATCTCTCAGGAGCATAATCAGTTTCTTTTCTGGTCTCATAAACTGTAGTTTCTCCACTAAGTTTCGCTTTCTTGGTTCCATTGGTACCCACGTCTTTAGCTTCTTCTCTTATACCCCGAGCAGCTTCTCAAGATAAGTTCTCCAAGTCAGGTCCTCCCTAGGAGGGAATTCTGTTGGAAGATGTTTTGATAATAAAATGTTCTCTTTGTTCCAATCTAGTGAAGCACCTATTACCAAATTGTAAACATTTATCTTCATGTCCATTTTTCTCGCTATCCATGAAATCATCAAGGGTGGGTTTCATCCTCCTCCCTCTCTTGCCCCAAAACTTACCACAGTGGTACATGGTAAATATTCAACAAGGAAATTAAAGCATCTTAGCCCATCCAGGATGCTATAAGAAAATACCATAGACTGGAGTACTGCAGAATAATAGAAAAGTTATATTGGTCTTTATCTGGAGTTACTGCACAGAGCTCCTAAAGCTGTTGGGATTTCCTAATATTTTATTATTCTAACATTTCATCTTTGTTCTAATATTTCATCTTTGTTCTAATACTTCATCTTTGACCTTGGGTCCTCACACAGAGCTCCTTTGGTATTACCTGAGTGATAAGAGTGTTTTTTGTTATAATGAGGCATCTCCCAGTGGGCCCCTGGATAGGAGCTGGTCACCAGAAAGTTCAAGCCCTGAATAGAAGCTTGAAACTTTGAGCCCCACCCATCCCATTGTCTGGCGAGAGGAGAAGGTCTAGAAATGCAGTAATAATTGATCATGCCTACATGATGAAGTCTCCATAGGAATCCCAATTGTATGGGGTTTGAATTGCTTCCAGGTTGACGAGTAGGTAGAGGTGGTGAGGTGGCATGCCTTTGCAGGGCATGGAAGCTCCACACCTCTTCTCATGTACCTTTGACTCTAAGGTTACCTTTGACTCTGTTTCTAAGTTATATCTTTTTAAAATAAACAGGTGATGTAGTAAGTAAATGGTTTCTCTGAGTCCTATGAGCCACTCTAGCAAATGCTGAGAATGAGGTACTAGGAACCTATGGTTTATAGCCAGAAGCAGAAGTAACAACCTGGACTTATGATTGTCATCTGAAGTGTGTAGGGGGCATTCTTGTACAACTGAGACTTAACCTGTGAGATCTAATGTAACTCCAGGTAGGTCATGTCAGAATGGAGTTAAATTGTAGGATACCCAGTTGGTGTTGCATAATGACTTGATGTGTGGCGAATCCCCTGTGTGGGTGACCAGAAATATCAGAAGTGCAGTCTTATGTGTGAGTTGTAAAGGAGAAACACACAGGAGTGTTTTTTCTTTTATATTTATGAACAACAAACATTAATTTGTTAGGTTTTGTAGGTCAGAGAGTTCTAGATCAAGGTATCATCAGACTCAGTGTCTGGTGAATAATCACTTCCTGGTTCACAGATGACTATTTTCCTGGTGTCTTCACATGGTGGAAGGGGTCAGGGAGCTATTTATGGCTTTTTGTTGCAAGCATACTGATCCCATTCATGAGGGGTCCTCATGACTTAATGACCCTCATGACCTAATCATCTCCCAAAGCCCTCACCTCTAAATACTATTAGATGAGGAATTAGGATTTCAACAATTGAATTTGGTAGGTGTCCACAAACAGCCTATGGGAGAAAGAATAGCCAGGCTTTTTTTTTGCACCATATTTATACTATTCCCTAAATCTGTAACATTATCCCTACTGTTTCTATCTCATTTTCATGTCCTTGAAGTTCCTGCATCCCATACTTGTACAACTATGGTACCTTTCCTTACCTTTCCAGATCTTTTTCCTCTGAGCTCTGAATTTTACTTCTTCTCTTTTCCACTTCTTCAATGAGAGCAAGAGTTGTATTTAGCATACTTATATAAAGTTCTCCAGTATAGTATCCCTGATGAGAAGTTAATAAATGCATTCATATATTCAACCAGTATTTAATGAGTGCTTACAACTTGCCAATCCTATTCTAGGAGCTGGACGTATAACAGAGACTCAAATAAAGAAAAGGTACCCTCTGCCCCCCTGAAGAGTTTATATTCTAGTGGTGAGAATCCCAGAATAAGCATAAAACAAATACACATAGAACATGTAATTTGGTAATAAGTATTTGAAGATAGAGTAGGTTTAGGGGATAGAGATGTATGCATGCATGGTTAGGGAGGGCCACATAGGAGGAGGAATTGTCATTTTATGTAGATTGTTGGGCAAAATATGGTAAGATAAAGGTTAAATAGAAACAGAAGTGATATATAGAGAGGGCCATGCAGATATATGGGAATAAAGCATTCTAGCATTTCACACATCTTGAGATGAGCATCTTATAGTTCACGAAGCAGAAAATGAAGGGGAGCGTGTTAATACAGTTGGAGAGAAATGTTTCAAAGTACCACATATTCATTTTCATGAAAACGCTATGGATAATTAAGGGGGAGACTTGAGAAGTTAGAGTGGGAAATAGACATTGTTTGGGAACACAAGGCAATGGCTTCTTTGACTTCTGTTGAAACCCAGTAGGCTGACCTCTGCTAGAGCATAGCTGGGCATGGGACACCATGGAATGGCTCTCCTGAGTTCTCCACCGATAGAAGTATCCTGCCAGTTCCTGTCATATTGCCATCCATCTTTGTCTCAAAGACAATTTTAAGTGCAAAACATACCATTTAGGATTTGGTTTTTGTGAAGGGGAAATACCAAAAGTTGTCAGGAGATTCGATTAGGGTGGGATCTTCTTGGGTTACAGAGAAACAATATTTGATTTCTTATTTAATCAAAATGACAATAAAAATTTTTCAAGTAGACATAGGAGGTAACATGACTATAAAAAACCTTAGTTTTTTTCAAAATTGAGAAGACTTGGTGATTTTCAATAATCAAGGGCAGGATAAAGTTAACATGAAAGTATGGGAACTTTTTCTTATAAAACACAGAACTTTTGCCTCTGAGGCAGATTACTCAGAAGTTAAAGGAAAACCTTTTACAACCTCTTAGACCTATACTTGAAGAAAAATGTAAACAGAAACTCTTTTTGAAAATATTATAAATAAACCCATTATATAAACCTTACGTAGAATTGACCAACAAATAAAATTCCATTTTCATGAACTTTCTACAATTTTCTATATCCAGGTTTTTTCTTAAGGTTTTTTTTCTTATTAAGGTTTTTTCTTAAACTTTCCTCTGTCTTATTCTGAAACAATCAGTCACTTAAGACAAATATACTCTCTTTTTTATCTTAAAACCACATGTTTAAGAGTACATTTTCTCAGAATGGCCAAAATAAACACATTCATTAACAAGCACAAATATATAGAGCCTCTCTATACCATTAAATATGTCTTACATCTCTCCATCTCTTAAATATAAGATAAAAACAATTATATAAATTTAAAACTATGCTTTGTAACTAATGTTACAGTATTAAAAAATTATCTACTTATTTAATGAATAAGCTAATGAGCTCAATTTAGCAGCAGTCCAAATTTTAAATTACCTAAACATCTTGGAAATTATCTTCAAACTAAGAGATACCCCAAAATATTAGTGTTTAAATAAAGTTTGTCAGATTAATGATACAATTTGGTTAATGCCAGTCTACATTTTTCATAATCATATTTTATAAGAAATAATGGTAGCTCATGTGATCAGTAAACATGTTTAGAAAGAACCTACTAAAGCAGAATAAAAACATGTACTTACCTCATACTGAAAACACCGATGACTCAAGATAAAATATGGTTCTTTGTATTAAACCAAAATTATTATAATAGTTTTACCTGTTGAAGCTTTACCTAAGAATATGAATATTTTTCTGAATTATAGAAATCTACACATACAGATAGATACAGAGAGCTCATAGTTCTAATTCCAAAATTTTTGTCATGAGTCAAGCATAAACAAATGAATACAAAATATAAAATTCACAGATGCATTTCAAAGACCTGGTCTCTTCTCAGAGGGTATACATTCTTCACTTATTTAAACTCAAAGCAGACAAATAACCATAAAAGTAAAATAAACCAGAATCTCTGTTCTCTTTCATCCAACAGAGGTAAAAATCTCTATAAATCATGAATCCCTATATTGAGATCAACAGGCTGTTGATCCAAGTAGAAAAGGGTGTCATCCGGGAACCTTATGGGAGTCATGAGGAAGCATTGAGCTGAGTCTGACCTCAGAATCAGGAGGGTGGTGTGGTCTTTTCAGAATTAGCCATTTCCCAGAACCTGAAAGGATGGGGGAAGTTTCGTAGCCATTGCTGCTTTCCAGAAGCACAGATTCAGCATTGTCACAGATCTTTTAAATAGGTGCTGTAATAAACCTTATTTTCTGGATGAGGATACTGAGGCACAGAGGGGTTAAATAACTTACCCAAACTCACACAGCTGCTCAGTAGTAGAGGTCGGAAACAAACTCTTGAAGTCTCACACTGTGTGTTCCTGATCTTTGCCAACTTATGCACTTATCCTGTGTCCTGATAACTTCCCACAAGGTTAAAGACCTTTTCTTCCTAGTCTGTCACTCTGACCCCACAGAGTAAAGCTCAATAAATATTGGTTGATGAATAAACAATAGAAGAGAGAGTGAGCCATCAATTGTGAAAGAAGAGAGTGAGGCAGAAAATGAACACAGAGTGAAATGAAGAGAGAAGAGAAAAAAAAAGACATGAGCTATTTCCTTTTTTCTGCTCTTGGAGATACATATTGTTCCTGCCTCCCCAAGATAGAAAGGGAAAAAGTCCTCACTTAAACCATTTTCCCCCAATTGTCAATTCAGTCCCAGGAAAAACTTTAATCATTTAGAGACATAAATTAGTTACTACTGAAAATGGAGAATGTAAGTAATGTGACATTGTTACTAATAAAAACTAGAGCATAGTGACCAAGCTGGATGTTGAACCACCTGTCTCCTATCAGTGACTGTTTGATGCAACTATTTCTTCCTTGGTTTGGGTCTCATGAAAGGCAGGCATTCTGTTGTATTTGTCTTTGTATCTCCACCACTTTACATAGCTGCGGACACATAGTATATCCCTAATGAAATGTTAAATTGAATAGGAAAACAAGGCTTTGTGAAACTACCTCTCCTTTTCAAATAAGAGGAAAGGAGAATTAATTCCAGTTAATAGGATGTAAGTACAACCAAAACAGACCAATGGAATGACATATTTGTTATAACTTCCCTGCTAAAGTTTGCAGTGACTTGCAGTTTGGGGTCAGGATTTACATTTTATATTATAACCCACACAACACACAAATACACATATATGTATATAAAATAAAACTGAATACAGCCAATAAAATATTTTCATACTGTTGATCTCAGCTATTCTCCTAAAAACAAATTATTGTACACTGAACCAGAACAGAATTCAGAGAAAACTTTCAGCTAAGTTTTGACAAAATGAACAACAGAACTATTAAAATATTGTGTGTGTGTGTGTGTGGGTGTGTGTGTGTGTGTGTATATATATACACACACCCACCCACACACACATATATATATGTATTTATATACATACATACATATATAATGTTTATTTTTGAGAGAGAGAGAGAGACAGTATGAGTGGGAGAGAGCAGAGAGAGAGGGAGACACAGAATCCAAAGCAGTCTCCAGACTCTGAGCTGTCAGCACAGAGCCTGATGTGGGGCTTGCACTCATGAACAATGACATCATTACCTGAGCTGAAGTTGGATGCTAAACCTACTGAGCCACCCAGGCGCCCCAAATTAACATGTTTTTTGAAAAAAAGTTTCAAGTAACTGTTCAAATAACTATTCTTAGTTATTCTTGATACAGTGGGATGCCCTAGTTATTTCTTTTTTAAATTAAAAAAATTGTTTTTAAATGTTTTTATTTTCGAGAGAGAGTGTGAGTGGGCAAGGGGCAGAGAGAGAGAGAGAGAGACAGACAGACAGACAGACAGAATCTGAAGCAGGTTCCAGGCTCAGAGCTGTCAGCACACAGCCTGATGTGGGGCTTGAACTCATGAACTGTGAGATCATGACTTTAGCTGAAGTTGGATGCTCAACTGACTGAGCCACTCAGGTGCCCCTCTTTCGTTTTATTTAAAAAAAATTTTATAAATGTTTAATTTTGAGAGACAGAGTGTGAGCAGGAGGGGGTTGGGCAGAGAGAAAGGAAGACACAGAATCAGAAGCAGGCTCCAGGCTCTGAGCTGTCAGACCAAAGCCAGATGTGGGGCTTGACCCTACAAACCGTGAGATCATGACCTGAGCCAAAGTCAGATGCTCAATGACTGAGCCACCCAGGTACCCCTAGTTATTTCTAATCCTGGTCCTTGTCCAGGCTATACACTATGGCACTACTTATTAGATAGTTCCCTCAGATTCCCTCAGATTAAGTTGAAAGTGCTTTAGGTTTATCCTTACAGTTTATTCAGCTTATTTCTATGTGAAAATTGCTCTCAATAAAATAGTTTGCATTTTATTTCTTGTCATAATATTTTTTTTTATAATTTTTTTTTTCAACGTTTATTTATTTTTGGGACAGAGAGAGACAGGGCATGAAGGGGGGAGGGGCAGAGAGAGAGGGAGATACAGAATCGGAAACAGGCTCCAGGCTCTGAGCCATCAGCCCAGAGCCCGACGCGGGGCTCGAACTCACGGACCGCGAGATCGTGACCTGGCTGAAGTCGGACGCTTAACCGACTGCGCCACCCAGGCGCCCCTCTTGTCATAATATTAATAATATTTATAATGTCCTTTGGTAGTATTTGTAATGGTATTTATAAAGCTTTTGTATACATCATTATGTTTGATTCCTACCATAAGCCTGTGATACAAATAGTTAATTACAACCGTTTTGCTTTTGGTAAGGAAGCGTGTATGGTGGGAGGAGGGAGAGAAACAGAGTTCCTACTGTCTAATGTCTCACAGTTTCTAAGGCTTAGAGACATGACTCCTAGTTCAATGATCATATTAATGTAATGACTTAGTTGGCTTGTACTCATACTTTTAAAAAGCTACAAAATTAACAAACCGGCTAGAACTATATTGTGGTGGCATAAAAATATATCTGTGACTTGAAGAGATGATGTTATTTGCAACAAACAGAGGCTTTGCTGTTTATATCAGTTTGGGGTGTGGGCTGGTGTGCATCTTCCCTCCAATTTTCTAAAAATTAAAACTGGAACTATATGAAAATCACATATTCTAATCTGTGACATTTTTCCTTATTCCTCTTCAGTCTGAAATGTTTTCCAGAAACAATGATGTCCTTCGAATTTCTTGGTCAACTATAATCACAGATAATTCTAAATGCCTTATACTCCTCTATTAGGAATTATTAACTAATATTTTGATGAGAAAAGTTTACACTTTTGGCTCTTAAGAATAATAAGGAAGTGGCAGCCACAACATCCAAGATTGACATTGAAGAATGTATTTTGGCAATAATCAGGTTTTGGGATTTAGTATTTAAATGGATCTTTTGGAATAAGCAGAGGAGAAACAATTGCCTAGCTAATTGGGACAAAGGAAAAGCAGATAAATGGTGTTCCAGATTCTTCCCCACAGCCACACCACTGGATGAATAAGGAAGTCACACAGAGGAGGCTTTTTCTCCTCATCATGACCAAAGTGCGGTTCTTTTGTGGTGACTAAGTACCTCATTTTACAATAGGGTTACATCCCAATAAACCCATCATAAATTGAGAACATTGTAAGTTGAAAATGCATTTAATACATTTTAACCTATAGAACATTACAGCTTAGCCTGGTGAGAACACTTACATTATGTACAGTTGGGCAAAATCCTCTAACATAAAGCCTGTCTATTTATGTATGTATGTATGTCTGTATTTATGTATTTATTTGGAGGAGGACGAGGAGGACGAGGAGGAGGAGGAGGACGAGGAGGAGGAGGAGGAGGAGAAGGAGGAGGAGGGGAGAGAATGAGAATGAGAATCTCAAGCAGGCTCCATGCAGTCAGTGTGAAGGCCATGCAGGGTTCAATCGCCTGAACCATAATATCATGACTTAAGCTGAAACCTTGAGTGGGATGCTTAATGAACTGAGCCACCCAGTTGCCCCACAAAACCTATTTTAAAATAAAGTGTTGACTATCTCATGTAATATATGGAATACTGTACTGAAAGTGACAAACAGGATGGTTGTCAGTGCATTGATTGTTTACCCTCATGGTCCTGGGGCTGACTAGGAGCTGTGGCTCCCTGTTGCTGAATGGCATCAGGACGATCAGGAGAGAGAGACTGCATATCACTGGCCCAGGAAAAAATTCAAATTCAAAACTTGAAGTATGGTTTCTACTGAACGTGTACCATGTTTGCATCTTTGTAAAATCATAAAATTATAAGTTAAACCATTGTAAGTCAGAGACTGCTTGTACAGACTTTGAGTCACTCAAGCTATGGGGTCTTTTCGCAAGTACTAGTTTTGAAGATTTTGAAAGAGGTGGACAAAACAAATATAATTCACTTATTCTTCTGGAAACTGCTTTTTCAAAAATAATTTTAAAAAATTTTTAACGTTTATTATTGAGAGACAGAGAGACACAGAGCGTGAGCAGGGGAGGGGCAGAGAGAGGGGAGACACAGAATCTGAAGTAGGCTCCAGGCTCTGAGCTGTCAGCATAGAGCCCGACGCGGGGCTCAAACTCAGAAACTGTGAGATCATGATCTGAGCCGAAGTCGGTCGCCTAACCAACTGAGCCATCCAGGCGCCACTAAAAATAATTTAAACAATTTTTTTGAACGTTTATTTACTTTTGAGAGAGAGAGCGCACGTGTGCGAGCATGAGTGGGGGAGGGGCAGAGAGAGGGAGACAGAATCTGAAGCAGGCTCCAGGCTCGAGCTGTCAGCACAGAGCCCGATGCGCAAGCCGTGAGATCATGACCTGAGTTGAAGTCGGATGCTCAACCGACTGAGCCACCCAGGTGCCCCTAAAAATAATTTTTTTAATGTTCATTTATATTTGAGAGACAGAGACAAAATGTGAATGAGGGAGGGGCATAGATAGATGGAGACTGAATATGAAACAGGCTCTAGGCTCTGAGCTGTCAGCTCAGAACTCGACATGGGGCTTGAACTCAAGATCCCTGAGATCATGTCCTGAGCTGAAGTCAGACCTCAACCGACTGAGGTACACAGGCGACTCAAGGAACTGCTTTTTTAAAGTGTTTATTTATTTTTGAGAGAGAGACAGAGACACATTGCAAGTGGGAGAGGGAAACAGAATCCCAAGCAGGCTCGAGGCTGTGAGCTATCAGCACAGAGCCTGATGGGGGGCTCAGACTCACGAACTGTGAGATGACCTGAGCTGAGGTTGGATGCTTAACCAGCTGAGCCACCCAGGCACCCCTGGAAAATGCTTTTGAAGGAGAATGACTGAGTGAGCATGATCAAGGTACCAAGGAGCAGACTCTGTGGGTGGTCCTGCTTATAGGGGAAAGAGTCTATACTTAACATAGGCAGGTGCAAGAGTTTGTGTATGAACGTGCACAGACACAATTCAACCTTCTTGAGTTACAAGAAAATATTTCCTTCCTAACAATTTTTTTAAACCCTAAAGTTTAGTATTAGCATTTATATTTTTATCAGGCAATATGACAATGCTATTTGGATTATTAAGAAATGAGCTAGAAGCATAATTACATAAGTACTACCTTTTATGGAATATACTGAAATAGTTGTGATACTAATGACCAAAAGCTTGCTCCCCTACCCCAGTTGCCACAATGTCAATCAGTGCTGCATTAGGATCTATGCTGAATTAGAAGGAAATTTACGATAATCTCCAAGAAAATCAGACTCCCTGCTTATAATTATTATCCTTTAATGCTAAAACCCTGTGAAAAAACCCCCAGGGCCTTGCTGAATATGGTGGGAGGGGCATTCATGAGGTTCATGATCTACTTTTGTTCCTTTGGCCACATTTCTAAATTAAATCAAATTAAATGGTTTGCTTGCCATGTTTCTTATGGTGAGGAAAAGCTACAAAAAGAAATCCTGTGGAAAGGAATACCAAGAAAAGGTTTGCATTATTCCCTCAGGCCTTAAAAGAACAGACTTAAGACAACCACCCAAAGCCTGGAGTGAGGTAAGGAGAGATATATCCATCATCAAGCAAGAAAGAAACATCATCCAAGAAGAATCTAAAGAGGAAAAGAAATCTGAAGACTAGAAAGTTATAAAAGATAGTCTGTACCTATGTAAAAGTTCCAAACTGTAGCATGATAATCAGTTTCCTGGATTGAAGTACATATAATCCCCACCCCCCAACCTTGGGGAGAAGAAAAAGGAAAGATACCCAGATTGTAGTAGTTGGAGGAAGTTCTTAAAAAACAGCATTTTGGGGGCGCCTGGGTGGCTCAGTCGGTTAAGCGTCCAACTTCGGCTCAGGTCATGATCTCATGATCTGTGAGTTCGAGCCCCGTGTCGGGCTCTGGGCTAATGGCTCAGAGCCTGGAGCCTGCTTCCGATTCTGTGTCTCCCTCTCTCTCTGCCCCTCCCCCGTTCATGCTCTGTCTCTCTCTGTCTCAAAAATAAATAAACGTTAAAAAAAATTAAAAAAAAAAACAGCATTTTTGTCCTCCTTTACTGCTTAATTATTCCTTAGATCCACTGCGTCTTGGCTCATAGGTGTTTATTCTCATCGAAGCAGTTCAGTTTACAATAGAATCCTGAAACATTCTAATACTGCCTTCTTGTAGATGTTTGCCTCCTAAAGAAATGTTTTATATCTTAAAAGTTAGAAATAGGTTTTTAAGTGTAGGTATTTGTTCTCCATGCTGGTGGAACTTTTCTTATACTAAGTCATCACTTTTATACTCTCTTTCTTTTGGAAAAAAGTAGGAGACCACTTTACCAGTTGGAATTTGAAAGAAGTAAAGGGAATTTGGAATATACAGGAGTATGCACTTAATACCTGATCTTCTATTCAACGTGCGATGCTTTCAAGCTGAGTATAGTGAAAAGCAAATTTCTAGTTTCATCAGAGACATGACTATACAGATCACTTGGTAGAGGCCATGGTCATCATAGCAATGTAACCAAATATTTCTGGCTCTCTGTTTTCCGTGAACATGGTAGAATGGTGCTTCTCCACCACTTCAGAGTTAGATGTGGTGATATAATTTGTTTTTATAAACAGAATATAAGTGGAGATAATATGTGTCACTTCTTGGCAGAAACTTTTGAAGACAGTGTGTTATTTGAACTATTTTCTTGTTCACTCAAAGGTAATTATGAAATTAGCTATCAAGTTGAAATTTTGTCAGCTGAGACCTTGAGTGATGACAATAAGATATGTCCTTTTGCCAACCTGTGAAGTGTATACTGTGTGAGCAAGGATTTTTGTGGTGTGGTTTGGTCGAATTTTGTTTGTTACCACAATATAACCTAGCTACCCTGACTGATTATAACAGGAAAGGAGTTAAAGACTCTTCTCCACACAATACAACAAATATATTATAATGTAAAGTATGGACTTTGGGTGACAATGACATGTCACTGTAGGTTTATCAACTGTAACAAATGTACCACTCTGGTGAGGGATGTTGATAACGAAGAGGTTATACGTATGTGTGGTGGGAGGTATGTGGGAAATCTCCATACTTTCCCCTCAACTTTGTCATGAACCTTCAATGGGTCTAAAAAAAAAATCTTAAACAACATAAGCCTTCTCCAGTAGCCAGCATCATGTTAAGTTGATATCAAGTTCTTGAAAGTAATTTCTATAGGACAAAGTACTTGCTTTGGGCATCTGTCCATGATCAACAATAAACCATGTCAGTGACCTTTCATGTTTTGATTCTACATATCACATAGTAGAGACAGAAGTGTGTAAAAGAGTAAAAGACAAACTAGCTAATAATGAGTTTTTAGTTGATAGTATCAGCCTTGCTCCTGGTATGGGTCCTTCGTTTTTTTATTTCACTTTGCTTGGATTGTACTTCTGCCGGATCTTTGCATGACTGACTCTTCATCCTTCATATATCAGTTCACATGTCACTCTTAAGAGCCAATTTGTTGACAGCCTTATCAAAAATAGTCCCCTGTCACATCACTGTCATCTAACATCTTCTATTTTCTTCGCAGCTCTTAAGCCATGTAAGGTATTTCTACATATGCTCGTTTATTGGTTTATTGGCTGTAAGATGCCAATAAAATAAAGGTTCCATGATTACAAACATGCAGTCTATCAGGTTCATTATTGTGTTCCCAGTTCAAAGAACAGTGATTGGTATAAAATATGTTGTCACATAATTTTGTATTTACATGGGTAATTTACATCTACTTCTGGTCAAACCACAGTAAGAGGGAAAGGATCTTCCTTCATCCTTTAAGCAACTAACAATCTGGACAAAATATTTGGAAGAATAGTTTCATTGGACACAGTTACCACCAGACAGTTATCCTTGAGGGCAGGGAAATAAATAATTTCTACCGGTTTTCTAGATTATTGCATAGAGAGAGTTTCTAGGCCATACTGTGGGGAGGGGAACCCAAATGGGGCCTAGCAGTCTCCCTGAGTTGAAGAAGTAGAGGCTATCCCATCTGGCGTTCCCAGAGCAGAGCGCTAAAAGGATTGTACTACAGAGAGAAAGCACTGTAGATCTGCCAAAGGTCCATATTGGTCTTCAACTGAGAATTGATCAGAACATGTGGGTGAGGAGACTACCAATATCAGATCCACCTAAAAGAACAAGGGGATAAATCCCCAAGGCTCACATATGACCCAGAACATTTTATGTTCCCACCAAAGTGGGAAAAAAACCCATAGGCATGGCCTACCAGTTAAAGTATGCAGAAGGGCATTGCCTTGGTATTGGGGAAAAATTATCATTAGACTAAAGGTTCTAGTCCTGCCTAAGAAGACTTGAAAGCAAGCAATGAAAAAACTCATACTTCTTCCAAATAACTGTTCCAGAACAAATGTCAGGAGCAGTTGAAAACAACAATAACAACATTATCTAGCAAGATAAAATTACAAATTCCTGACATACCGTCACAATTATGGCATAGGCATATAAACAGCGATCCACAATCTATAGTGAAGGGGAAACTGAATCAATTGGAACCAGTCTGAATTAGAAATACTTCAGATGGAAGACTTGGAGGATAAGATGTTAACATATATTTTTGAATTATATTTTCTATTTTTAATTAAAAATAAGCATGTTAAGGAGAACCATGGAAGATAAAAAAAAAGACCCAAATTGAACTTCCACAAAGGAAAACTATAATATCTTAGATGAAAGAATACTACATGGGATTAATAGTGTATTTGGTGCTGCAGAAGAAAATATTTGTGTACATAAAGCTTTAGCAATAGAAACTAAGTGAACAAAAAAAAAAACTGTGAAAGACAAGGGTGTTGGTGAGATATAGGACATCATCAAGTGACAAACTATTCATGTAAATTGGAATCATTAAAAGGGGTGGGGACAGAAAAGTATATGAAGAAATACTTAAAATTTTTCCAATTTTGATGAAAATCAGAGATTTACAGATTCAGGAAACTTAGTGAAACCTAAGCAGTAGAAATCTGAAGAAAACCACAACAAACTCCAAAAAAAATTAAAGAATAAGATATTTATTAAATATATATGAAGTGGGATAATATTGCTTAATGGTAGGCTAAACTTAAAGGTATATACTGTAAATTCTAAAGCAATTTCTCCCAAGAAAGAAAGAAAGAAAGAAAGAAAGAAAGTAAGAAAGAAAGAAAGAAAACATAACGAGTATATAAAATAAACCAAAAAGTAAGATAAAATGAAATTATTAAAAATATTAAATCCAAAAGAAGGTAGAAAAAGAAGTAAATGGAAAGAAAGAACAGATGAAATATGTAAAGCAGAAGTGGTAAGATAGATTTTAACCAAATCTTATTAATAATCCCAATAAATTTATTCATTTCTAAATTTTTTACAGTTTAAGAAAGACAGAATTATTAATAATCTCAATAAATTGTTTTTTACATTTTTTAAGTTTATTTAAGAGAGACAGAGATGAGTAGGGGAGGGGCAGAGACAGAGAGAGAGAGAGAGAGAGAGAGAGAGAGAGAGAGAGTCCCAAGCAGCCTCCACACCATCAGTGCAGAGCCCAAGGTAGGGCTCAAAAATCACAAAACCATGAGATCATGACCTGAGCTGAAAATGAGAGTTGGGTGCTTAACCAACTGAGCCACCCAGGTGCCCCAATAATCCCAATAAATTTAAATGGTTTAGGCATCCCTAATTAAAAGTCAGATATTATCAGATTAGGTGAGAAAGCAAGACACAAGTCTATCTTGCGAAGAAGAAACCTGCATTAAATATAAAGACCTGAATAGGTTAGATGTAAAATGATGCAAAAGGATATATACTGCTAATACTAATCCAAAAAGCTGAAGTGGCTATATTAATGCCAGATAAAATGGACTATATGAAAAAATAATACCAGGGGCAAAGAGGGTTATTGCATAGGGATAAAGAGTTAACTCGTCAGACAATATATTAAATCTTCAACATTTATATGCGTAGGGACAGAGCTTTAAAATGCACAAAGCAAAACCAGATAAAATTGATAAATAAATCCACCATTACAGTGGAGAATTTCAATAGTAGAATAAGTAGACAAAAAATCACTCTAGACAAACTGAATAACATTATCAAACAACTTGTTATAACTGTAGAGCACTTTACCCCACATCCTTACCCAACAACCATGGAATATGCACTGTTTCAAAGAGCACAGAAACATTTACCATGCTAGGCCATAAAGCAAGTTTGTAAGTTTAAGAGGATTCAAATCAAACAAAAAATGTTCTCTGATCACAGTAAAATTAATTAATATTAGAAATCAATAACAGAAAGATATCTGGAAAATCTCCTAATATTTGTAAACCAAATAACACACATAAATAAACCATGAATTAAAGAAGAAACAAAAAGCAAAATTAAAAGCAATTTTGAGTATAATGAAAATGAAACACACTTACCAGATTTTGTAGAATGCAACCTGAGAAGTTTTAGGAGGCATATGTGTTGCAGTAAAAGCTTGAGTTAGAATAGGATGACTTCAAATCAGTGGCCTCACCTTCTCTTTTAAGTAGAAAAATAAGAGCAAATGAAACCCAAAGTAAAAAGAAGAAATAAAGAGCAGAAATCAGTGAAATTAAAAACAAAGATAGAAAATGAGTTGAACAAAGAACTGGGTTTTTGAAAGGATCAGTAAAATGGATAAACTTCTAGCCAGTCTGATTAAAAAAAAAAAAGAGTGAATGTACAAGTTTCCAATATGAGTAATGAGAGAGTGGGGATCACTATAGATCCAGATATTAAAAAGATAAAATGAATTATTATGAATTAGTAAATAGCTATTAAAGGAGTAGTTTAATTATACCACATTAAGAATCTACATACAGGCTACTGTTAGTTTATTTAAGGCTAAAGTAGAAAGGAAGAGCTGTGATCAAGGACATAATATGTTAAGTTTCTGGATTGTTACAGACAGCATATTTTCATTAATAACAACAACAAAAAATTTCTAGTACCTGGGACTTGAATAGACCTATGTTAGTGAACCAAAAGACAAAAAGATGTCCTTTGAAGATGTATGTCATGTATGTAAAATAATAAAGCATAAATGTTCAGTGATACGGAATAAATAAGTACTCTTTATATTGATGAGAGGGAGTAATTATAAAGGTCCAGGCAGACCTGTTGGAGAAATTGATCCAAATAGCTCAGCATTTATGCTAGAATTACCTAAGCTTGCAATTTCTGTGTGTAAATAAGAAAGCTAAATAATTTGAGAAACATAATAATGCCCAGACCTTAATAACTGGTTGAAACACTTTAAATAAAAAATCCAAGCTAATTTCAAGATGTAATGAATAAAAATTTAAAGAGATGGAATAATAGAATGTAATCTTTTAGGGTAATGAACTAATTCAGAACACTTGGGTTACAGACAAATTTTCCAATAAGCCAAGGAGGGATCAAATACTACATTAAGTTTCTGCTCTTATATTATGTCATATGATGCAGGGAACAAACAAAAGCAAAGTGACATGCTGTAAGTAGGTTGCATTTAAAGGAAAAATAGACATCGAAGCTTTCACATAAGAATTCTCAGAGGAATTTGCTCATAGTGATGCTGTTTGGATCCTTTTATACTCACTATTGATTCCCAAAAAATGAAACACATCCAAATTAGAGTCATGCATTCATCTCTTGTTTATAGTAGCTATTGACTCATTATCCCAGGCCAATTCTGGGAATTTAGAATTTCCAATAATGTGGATTTAGGTGAATTTCCTCTCCTTCAATCCAAACATGAATTAGTTTAAAAGTTTGAAAGTTTAAAAGTCCCAGATTACCAGTTGTAATATTCTGGGATGCCTGGGTGGCTCAGTTGGTTGAACCTTTGACTTTGGCTCTGGTCATGACTTTGTGGTTTGTGGGTTTGAGCCCTGCATGGAGCTCTCTGCTATCAGTGGGGAGCCCGCTTCAGATCCTCTGTTCCCCTATCTCTTTGAATCTCCCCCACAAGTGCTCTTTTTCCAAAATGAACAAATATTTACAAAAAAAAAAAAGTTGAAGTGTTCCAATGCTAACATCTTCTTTAAAATTTTTTTTAATGTTTATTTTTTGAGAGAGAGAAAGAGACAGAGCATGAGCAGGGGAAGGGCAGAGAGAGAGGGAGACGCAGAATCTGAAGCAGGCTTCAGGCTCTGAACTGTCAGCACAGAGCTTCACGTGGGGCTCAAACCCATGAGGCTGAGATCATGACCTGAGGGGAAGTCGGGCGCTTACCTGACTGAGCCACCCAGGCGCCCTAAATACTGACATTTTCTGAGAAAGAAGTCTTTTCTTGCAGTGTCAAGGGAAGAGTTCACAGGTACCCTGCTGTCCTGCAATTCAAACATACCATTTGTCAGTTCCTTGTAATACACCACCTTTCAGGTTAGGACTAGGGACCATTGCTGGTACTGAGCTTTCTCAGAGTGAGGGAGGGCACAAATTGGAACAAATCAGATTTCAAAGAAACTTTTCTTCAACTTTAGTATAAATATCCAAGCTATTCTAGATTTTCAGGATGCTGTATGATGAACAATGGGCACACAGTGAGCTGTTTAGTTTTATAACTCCTTTATTTTTTTTATCTGACACATTTCTTTAAGAGATCCAGAAAAATGTTCATGTAACTGATGCCCTGTGGTTGTTGGAGGAGGCCATTGGAGTGGCCTGCCTCTTTCTCCAGTCTCTCTTTTCCCTCTGTGTTCCTATTCGGGGGCCAGTTTGAGGTTTTAGGGGGGAAACTCCTGAGGATTTAAAAGAACAGGGTTCACATTCTGGGTATTCATTTTCTACCACAAATATTTAGTGAATACATAATAACTGATAAAATTCAGTATCTCGATACCCATTTAAAAATGATCTGAGTTGTTGGGACACCTGGGTGGCTCAGTCAGTTAAGTGTCCAACTTTGGTTCAGGTCATGATCTCACGGTTCGTGAGTTCGAACCCCGCATCAGGCTCTGTGCTGACAGCTCAGAGCCTGGAGCCTGCTTCAGATTCTGTCTCCCTTTGTCTCTCTCTGCCTCTTCCTGGATCTCACTGTCTCTCTCTCAAAAAATTTAATAGACATTAAAAAAATAAATGATCTGAGTTGCGATGCTACTGTGATGGAATGTGTCATGGAATTGCTGATTTAGGAACTATCCCCATTTCCTGGGGTCTTTTCTTGCATCGTTAAGCATTTTCATGTTAGTGCTTGGTGGTACTGTTGGATTCATAGCAAGTCTTGATGGGAAGCAGTAAGCTGCTATCAGATTTTCTTTCCAAATATTCTGTTTGAGTCAAAGTGATCTCAGACAATTAATCAAGAAAATGAGTCTCTGTTTTAGTGAGTCTAGGAGCACAGAGATACTTGCAAAAATGTATTTGTGTGTATAATAAACTTTAAAAAGGGGTCCAAAGTTACTCGACTTTAGTTTACAAAAACTATTTGTAAAAATAAATTTAAAAACAAACATCTCACTGTCAAAATAATTGATTAAATGATTCTACTTGTTTTACCTGTGGCTAGCAAAGACAGAGCTAATATGGTGAGAAACAAACATCTACTTTGTTTATAAGACCCATGTAGTACTTCTAAATCGCTTATTATGTGTCAGGAAATATGCCAAGCACATAATAAATATTAATTCATTCCATTCCTCACAATAATCCTGTTAGGTGTGGAATAATGTCCTGCTTGCAAGTGAAAGGAAAACAAGGAAGAGAAAGGGATAAGGGAGACAGCTGTGGAGGCTAACGGCTATAAGGAAGAACTGAAATTTGAACCCAGTTCTTCTGGACTCCAATGCCCAAACTTTTAACACTAACTTTTATTGGCATCTGAGCTAATTGAGACTAGGATTTGGTGCATACTAATAAATTTCATTTAACTAAATAAAGACAAAGGTGATACATACACTAGATTTTTAAAACCTTTGCTGCTGTAACATAAGTGGGATTGTTGATCATTCTTGATTCTTTATGTATTTTGTCTATATGCTGTGTTTATGAATAATGTCCAACTCCCAAACATGAATAATTACTTTAAAATTTTTTAATAGATATGATCAAGGTCAAACAGAGTTAGTGTTTTAGATGGAAACCTTAAACATTTTATATTGAATTTCATTGCCAAATTTACTTTGTCTCACCTATCTGTTTTAAAGTTTAATCTAATAGTTGCTGTATTACAAACAAGAAGATATTTAAATGATATATTTTATGGAATAAAAAATCACTGATATTCGTGGCATAGGATATTTTTTCTTTTTAATATCAATAACAGGTCATCTAGAATTTGTAAATTGGTGATTTGAGAGTGACATTTGGGGGAAATGCAAGTTTCCTTCCAAATTCTTATTTGAACTTTTAAATTTCATAAAAATTTACTATTTCAGAATTCATTTTATAAATTTGATTAAAATCTGCTTGTTAAATTAGATTAAATATTTGCCATTGTTGGTAGAATTCTTTTACCTATATCCTCTTTTGTGACATCTGCTGACAATTCCTGGTATTGCAGTGTTCCATAATTCGTCCTTATCTGCCTTCTCCAACTGTCCAGTACTTACATATTCAGATAATACCAATTTAAATCACCTGAAGGGACTTAGTGATTATACTTGACTAAAGAAGAGGTATTGTATTATGAGACCCAATCATAGAAATATGAGTCCTGTGGAGGCTGAGGAATTATTCACTTGGCATATTCTTATTTTTTTCTTTCATTGCTTGGTACTAAAACAGATATCATACATGTTTTCACCCTGAAAACCTCAAACTCCTTCCATGTAAGAATATTACATAGAGTAATATTTACTATTGACAGTTGTCAACCAATCCTTCTAACGACATTGCCACTCAGACATTCTCCACAATATGATAGTTACGTGATAAAAACTGTACATCAGAATAAAACTGAAGGGGTAGACTCTAAATCCGTATTGATAATGAATGAACTGTACCTAGATCCCTGCACACACCAGTGCATGGCTACAGAGCAGAACGCACGAGCAAACTTTTTATATTACCAGGAATCCATTTATCCACTGTCCCATCAGTCAAATTCAGATACTTGTTGCCACTTCCAAGATTTATAGGCTGGAGCTGGTTTTTGAAATTGCTTTGTATTTCCATTTAACAACCAGGGCAGCAGCATGTTAAAATTTTGCCTTGGTCTCCTCGGAGCCTATTTATAAACCTAATTTGTCTCCCTGGACGTTTTTTTTTTTTTTTTTCCTCTCTCTTTCAAATGTCAGCTCTAGGCTTCTGGACTATTATCCCGTCCCCCTCCCCCCCCCCCCCCCGCTTATTTTTATTCCAAACAACATAATACTGTCATAGACCATGCCATTGCAGGACAGTGATGATTCTGATGATCTAGTCCTTCCAGGCAGGTTACAAACAATCTTGTCTTCTGGCCGGAGATGGATTCACTGCCCTCCCTGCAGACACGCAGGCACACACACAGAGCACTGGGAAGTACACATTTACTGTATACTGCATGCCGACTGCCTTGAAGAAACTGTAGCTAACCACCTTATTAGTATTCTTGCCTCCACTGTGTCTCACTTGCAGCATCAGAGGGCTGAGCAAAATGCAGTGGAACAGGGACAGACACAGCTCTGGCAATCATCTCAATGCAGGCTGCCGAATGCTGGGGGTGGGGGAGGCAGCGCATCAAGATTAATAACCTTGCCATAATCCGGGGCACCCTGCAAGCAGACACCTCTGCTGATTGACCCGCTCCTGGCTTGATGAATCTGCCTGGGGGAGAGGGATCCGGCATCTACCTTGTCCTGGGCCCCCCCCCCCCCCGATTTTGGATGTTCTTTTGATCCTACACCGATCTGGGAAGGTAACAGTGAGCCGAATTATCTGCAGCACACAGCAGCTATTGGAGGTTACTACTGACAGTTTTCATTACACTGGTGTGTGTGTGAGCGCGTGTGTTTGTGTGTTTGTGAGTGTGGGTGCCTGCTTTTTGTATGAGATGTGTGAGTGTCCGTGAATGTGTGTGCGTCTGTGTGACAACCAAAGCAGGTATATCGTACAGTAGGAGATTTCAACAGCGTGAAAATATTCTCTGGGCACTTGGACTCAGTCTGTAGCCCCCAGCCTTCACCATCCCCTTCCTCCCCCCACTCCCCCCCTTTCTCTTTTCGCCTTTGATGAGTTTTTGGCTTACTTTTTGGCGGAGTCTCTTGGACATGTTTTTTGCTGGTGCTGGAAGATCAGATAAATGGAACCTTTGAAAACTGATTATTTTTCCTCTATGTGACTTAAAAAAAAAACAAAGAAGAAGAAAATAGAGTAGTGCAAGATAAGCTAGAGGATTTTAAATTTTCCTTGGTGAACTTTGAGGATCCGTAAAAGAAGGTAAGTCACGGGACTCCTTAGATCTTAGTCCTTGGTTTCTTGCAATGTTTGTGCTTTCCTGTTTGTTTTTGGAAATCCATATGCAGTTTATAAGTGCTTTTTAGAGCCTGTAATGCTCAGAAGAACTCAGTGTGTGGCATTTTGGGGCTATTTTCATGCCAAGGAGATTATTTCCATTTGTATAACCATCCCCCAGCCCTCTTCCTTTTATTTATTTAACATTTTCACAGTGAATTCTGCTTCTATGAAATCTGGGGGGGGGGAATCCAGCCTTCTCCCTCCCTGAAATACTCTCTAAATTTGAGGGGAAAAATCAGAATCGCTAGTGGCAGAGGCTCTGAGTAAGAGGCAAAAGTGTGTCTGCTCAGAGACTGAGGGTGGGGGTTGGGGGTGTAATCTGGACTTTATGATAACTTAATAGTAGACTTTTTCCCCCCAAAGCCCTTATTTTTTTATGGAATAGTTAAATCTGCTCTGGAGAGGAGCGAATGTGTGGAATACAGAGAAGCTGTTTCAACAGCTCTTAATTGGAACAAATGAGAACAAAGTGGAAATTGTTTAGTATTTTGAACCTCCTTTTTTGCACTGATTCTCTTGTGATTGTATCTCATTAACCTTTCTGAATGCTCTGTCCCCTGATTAAGACTAGTGTCTCTCATTTTGGAACATCCCCTTACCCTACATGGTCCCTAGAGAAGGGAGTGCAGTTGCAAATTGCTCTTAATTGTCTACTCTTGGCTGTAAAAGCAAGCAGGCGGCATCAGGAATTCAGGTGACTTTAGTCTCACATCTTGCCTAACTCAGGCATCCCTTTAGTGTTTCCTGGTGGTTAGCTGTGCCTCTTTTTTCTTTTTTCTTTCCCTTTCCTTCAAAGTGAAATGCAGATAGTATTTTACCTATTTCCATCCAGAGGTTACTTAATTAAAGCAAAATAGCCTTTCACTGTGTTAGCATCTGTGTTCCTGTATCTGTAGGTATTTTTATCTGTGCACTGGCATCTCTTAGCTTCTCCCTAGAAGTGAGAATCACTTGTAAATATATTTCTAAGATGCTGAGACCCCCCAGATAGAAGCAAAAGAGCTTCAGTCTTCCTCAGCCTATATATGTGGATGATTTATCCTAAAAGGAACGGTGATATTTCATGGAATGTTGGCCAACTTGAACTGTTACTGTGAACATTTTCATGAAAGAGCTGACAGTATGTTAACTAGGCAGAGGAGAGCACACATAGGTGTTTTGCTAAGTGTGGATGTCTCTGTATAGAGAGGGAGATGATGCAAATTGTAACATGAGCTTTGTTCAGAGACCATTGGGGGTCAAAGATGTATTGGGGCATCCAAGTTGAGGGATGTCAGATGTCATACTTGAAACATTAAGACTGTTTTCTCTAAGAAGGATCCCCCCCCCCCCACTCAGTTCAGGACTAAAAAGAAAAAAAAAAACTTAGATGAGATTATACCCTGATATTACCATGGACTATCCCTTCTATCTGATGTTTTTGCAAAGTGGTATTAGAGAAACCATTTAAGGAATGGCAGCTGTTACAAGATGCCCCCTACCCCAGCTGACCCTTCCTCCACTCTGCTCTTGGTAAAGATACTATGGGAAGACTGTCTCTTATCAGTATAATTTATGATCTGTCATTCTTGTCAACTATTTCTGCTCTGGTTATTTTCATCTGTTACTCCTAGATTCCAGTTACATTTCTTTTATCAGAAAGGGTTTTTTTTCATTTTTAAATGATTGAAACCTAGGAGAAACTCCAGATAAAATTTCATTTTCTTTGTGGCGCAAACATCCTGGGACTCGTGAAACCCGAAGGCGAATGTGGTACATACTCCAGAAACACAGGGTACTGTTCTGAAGAGCGTACAGAGCCCTGATGCTCCTGGAGGGGGTTTGGAGTTCCCCACACTCTGCCTGGTCATCACCATTCCTTACATAGGCAGCTCTTCGTGAACATGCAGCTTTTGGTTACCAGTACCAGGTGCAGAGGGACAGTATATTACACCTTCTATTTTGTGAGGGGACTGTTCTGAATGAAGAGAAGCCCTTTGAAAATGCCATTCTGGAAGTTGGCAAATAAGTGCCTCTTGTTATTGAGGCTATTTAATTCTGACTTTTCCCCCTCCCGTTCACATTCTCACCCAGGGTGGGTATATTTAGACTTGTGGTATTGGTTCAAAAACCGGTTGAAGATTATTCTCAACACCATCTAAAAAATAATCAGGATAACATCTTGGCTTTTGTGTATTTGAGATTTAATAATTGCAATGAGTGAATCTTCTAGCAATAGCAACACTTTCATTATCACTTATTTTAAGCTAATAATAGAAATGGGGTACAAGCCAACTCAGGGTTTTCTGATTACAGCTTCTGCAGTGAGTAAAGCCTCTCCCTGGTATGTCAGGGTTTCCTGGTGGTGTTTGAGCAGTTGTAACTTTGCATCTTTATTAGCTTAGGTCAGAGTAAAGGTAAACAGCTTTCTATCAGAACAGGCTCCAGATATATGGCTTTCTTTTGTCTTTTCTGGATTTGTTTTGTGATCAGAGTGGTTTTTGTTTTTGTTAGGTTTGTTGCTTGTTTGTTTTTAGTTTAATGGGGTTTGTTTTCTTGCTTAGTGAGTTCAAAGAAGAAAAGGGAGGGAGAGAACTTTTTGTTTCAGTACAGGTAACAAGTCAGTTGACAAAAGGTTGGACTTCCTGGAAGAAGGAATATATGCAGAGTTAATTTTTTAAAAATAATTCATTGGTAGAGAATGCCTTGAGTTTATCTCGGGGCGAATAAAGGAAATTCCAATTCCTTCTCTATTTAGTTCCAGTCAGTTATCCAGCCTCTCTTTGGGTCTTGGCTCAAGTGAACCAGCCAGGCCCAACATTCTTCCTTGTGTTTCTAAGACCTAGGGCACTTAACACATGAATGGCTCTTTCCTTCTGTAACTAGCAGAGCTGACAGCTGGAAAGTCAGCCACTGAGAACCTTTAAAGGAAGCCAGAAAGATCACCCCGTAAATTGAAGAGCAAAAGGGAGCTCTTGTAGCTTGGGCCCTGAAGGTGGGTGAAGACCAGGCGAACTGAACTTGAAGTTTTGATTGCTGAGTCATTACAACAGCCTGGAGCTGTGTGTTAGCTCCACAAACTGATGCTGACACTGGGGCTAATGCTAATAGACTGGAGCATCAGCCTACAGCAGAAAATGCAGACTCTTGGGATGAAGAAGATCCAGGCTCTCATGACAGATGCATGTTTGTATAGGCTTGCTATTGTTCTTCATCCCCTGAGAACTTCTCCCAGTCCCCTGTTAAATTGCAAAGGAAGAGATGGATTAACTAAAGTGAAGGTAGAACAGGGGCTTTGCAATGGACTAAATCAGTTTACTCAATTTATCTGAATCCCCATTTGGGACTACTCAGTATACTGTCACCGGTAAAAGTGGGGTTGGGTGGAGACAGGGGTTAGAATCAGGAGAACGTTTGAGACTTAGGTGTCAGTCAAGCATTGATGGTGCACTTGATGGTCAGTAAGTCACTGAAAGTCCCAGAACTCTGATCATTCTTCCTGTTTAGGAATAAGCATCCTTATAGTGTGTCATTGGGATTATGATGAAGTATTATAGATATAAATATATTTAAGTATAAATTTAAATAAATATTTAAATATAAAATGATCTGTTATTACACTGCTATGGAAATGTAATGTACTGTGGTAATGATGACTTCATATATGGTTTAAGACTTTACAAAATAGTTTCTTCAATATGATTTTCAAATTAAGCAGAACTTATCTTCATAATGGTGATCAGTATTTGTGGTATTAAAATTTGGGTGTTTCATAAATGTGTTGACTATACCTTATCTCAGTAATTTCTGTGGCACACTCTTGGTTGCTGGTTTGTGTATGTGTGAGTGCCTGTGCAAATGAGCACGTATACACATGCTCAATTACTTGCAAGCAATTATACCTCCTATAGGAGGTGCAGCTTCAGATTCATGAAAAATAGAAAATGTGATGATCTCAATCCATTGTCATTGGATATCCAGAGAGGACAGGAAAGACTTGGACATCTAGCCCTTTTTGGGGGACTACACAGATCATTATAGGGTTTGTGGAGCCTGGAAAACTCTATTCCACAATAAGGCTGTTGACTAGAATTTGAGTTAAACTTGGAAATTGTATCAATAGGATCGCAGTGAATTATCTTTGCGGGATAGATAGACCAGAATTAAAGGGCTCAGTTAGAGATCCTTATGACAAGAAAATATGGTAGTGATGGGCATTGGCTTTGAAGTTGGACTTGGGTTGGATACCTAATCTCTCAGAACCTCAGTTATCCTATCTGTAAAATGGGGATAATCAATCATTCAATGGGCCTCTGTGTGAGTGAATAGATGAGTGTATATGTACTTGACCCTTGAACAATATACGGGTTAGGGGTGCCAGCCTCCAGGCAGTAGAAAATCTGTAACTTTTGACTCATCCAAAACTTACAGCTTACTATCTGTTGACCAGAAGCCTTACTGATAACATAGTCAATTAACATATTTTGTAGTATGTATTCTATATTGTATTCTTACAACAAAGTAAGCTAGAGAAAAAATCTTTTTAAGAAAATCAAAGGGAAGGTATGTTTACTGCACTGTAAGACATCCACGTAATAAGCAGATCCACACTGTTCAAACCTATCTTGTTGAAGGTCAGCTGTTTTAGTACTTGGCAAAATTCTTAACACAAAACTGAAACTCTATAGTTTCACATATATTTTTCCCCCCTTCATCTGGCTTAAGAATTAGGAAGACCACTCTAATGTATTTATGTAATTTATGTCGGTAGGCAAAAGCCCCAAATGTAATCTGAGAGCTAAGTACCACGGGAGAGAGAAAGTTGTATTTCTGTAAATTAGCTCATTTCATGTACCATGATTTCATCAGATCCTTTCTCAGAGCAACCAAAGTGCCCTTTCCAGATGTCACCTCACTTACGCTCAGAACTTCCAAAATGATACTGAATGTAAGTAGCGAGAATCCTGTGCACCCATCCATATGTGGTTGCAGAAACACAGTTCACATGTCAGCAAGTGGTGTTAACATTGCTCTTTATCTAACATCTCGTTTTGTTCACAGTCAATGAAAGGATGCATATTTATTAAACACCTACCAGGTACAAGCACTGTGATCACCGCTGTGGGGGATGTAGGCCTCTCTCTGCTCATGCCTCTTTGCTGCAATTCCTGCATTTGGATGGGGCATGCTGCAGTTTCCAGGCTGTCCCCTGGAATTTGGACTTCATAGTTAAACAGGATTAAGATTCCTCTGCAAGAAGATGACCTATGTGGGGCTATGTCATTGTGTATGACCTTTATTTAGTTCAAGAACATATTGCAAAAGATGTAAAAATCCTTGTTCCTGTTGTAGCTGAACTGAGCTGTCAGTGATGAGTTCAATTCTGCTTTGCTAACTCTGCACGGCTGATACCACTTGGCCCAGGTATTTCTGTTCTGCACAGTCAGCCTTTCCCTAGGCACGAAAGGAGCAGGGTTTTGTCCTTCAGATTGTGGGTTTTTCTGTCCTTACAATGAATGGATGGAGCTGATTTTATGGCTTGCCGAGAAGGAAGACAAGAGCCATGTTCCCTTCAGTGTAAGACTGGTTTCTTAAAATCCAAATCTAGTAGAGTAAGAAAGGGAAGAGGCATGTCAATTGGTGAAAATAATAAATGCAAGTTTATGGGTCTCAACCACAGACTTGAACCTCAGGATTTGTGGTTAGAGAAGTGTACTGAACTAACTTCCCTGAGTAATATACTGCAGATACACACAATTAGGTGGTATCATAAATTATAATGAATCCTCTCATAGTCATCAAATGGGTTCTAAGTGCCAGACGCTGTGCTATGTCGCAGGCTGTATGATTTACACTTTCAAAACAAAGGTAAGGTAACATTCCCATATTACAGATGCAACAAAAAGTGATTCACTCCTTTGTCCAATATTCAGACCGACTTCAAAGCTCATGTATGTCTCTTCTATGTATTCATAAGGATATATATTCTATATATACCATGTTTTAAAAAAATCTTTAGGTTGTAAACCCAGTGCTTCTTCACATAAATCCTTGAATATGGAGAGTCCAGAGCAAGGCTTCTCTAAATGCAAATCAAATAATCTTGTTGCCATAACAGGACTCATTCTATCGGTGGAAAGATGTAGTCTCTGTCTCTAAGGGACCTCTGAAGGGTCGCCTCCTGAACCAGTGGGTTCCAGGTAACAGTAAGTCCTTAATGCTTTTGAGGTAGAGCCCAACTTTGACAATTAAGTAAATCTCATAGGAATGTTTGGTATCATGTAGCGTATTGGCAAAAGTAATTACAGTTACGGGATGTGGGACAAAGAAATGACAGTCTGCTCTGTAACATTAAATCCTAACTAGCAGTGGACAATATTTGCAGAATGTACTTTATGGGTAGTGTCTCTAAGTGTCTCTCTATGTAACTTTGTATGGATTTCTTTGGTACCTTTTTCCTTTCCTTGCGTGGTTGTTGTAAAAACATTAAGAAAAATAATACTCAAAAGGGACTGAGAATTGGGATTTGGTTCTGTTCAATAAAAGATAAATAATAGGGATGCCTGAGTAGCTTAGTCACTTAAGCATCCAACTCTTGACTTCCGCTCAGGTCATGATCTCCCTGTTTTTAGGTTCGAGCCCCATGTTGGGCTCTGCTCTGATAGTACGGAGCCTGCTAGGGCTTTTCTCTCTCTCCCTTCCTGTCTCTGTTACTCCTGTGCTCTTTCTATCAAAATAAATTAACGTTAAATAAATATTATGATATATTTTTAAAATTATAATAATTAGTAGTATTAATATGATAATTTAGGAATATCTATTTGTGTATAAACCTTGTACTCTGCAGTGCCAGAGGTTATACAAATTGTTACCTCACATGAGTGAACAGAAACATGAATATCCATGTCTGTCTGGCCATAAAAATATGAGCGAGAGGAGGAAAATTATCTTTTAGATATTGATGTCAGTGAGGGACATGCTGATGGAAAAAGAGTGATTTGGCTCAGGGCATTCAAGGAGACTAGAGAAACAGAGAGCCAAGTCAGAATTTCATGCGCTAAGGAATTTTTTTTTATCGTTCAATCCTTAAAATGCCGTGAACTTGGGAACGTAGCACAACGCTTATCTGTAAACAGGAAAAAGGGTCACATTTTGAAAGCTTTCTTGATAAAGAGAGGAGGTAACCATCTTCCTTTGACTTTATGCTATAAAAGAAACAAAGAAAATTTCAGCTCTGCCTCTTTTCTCATCCCTGTAAAATTTCTCTAGCTTTTGTATGAAGTGTAGATATATATATTTTTTAAACCAAATCAGCTTTTGGTGTTCTAGATACTCCTTTTTGTATATATGAGGAAACCAGAATTCTCTGTGTTTGGTAAGCCATTCCAGGATAGGAGATTTAAATTCTTTATGTAGGACAGCTTGATCTTTATCTTCGTGATTTGCGTGATACGTCCCAGAAGCAAGGACCAAGTATGTACACAATGGTTCAGGGTATACTTTTTGGGAAAAGTATGATTGGAATTAAAACTTTTGATCATACATGCCAGGAACCTTGCAGATGCTTAATGCGGAAGAACTGTTTCAGTAAAGAAAAGTTTTTTATACAAATTGAGACAAATGTTTGCATAACAGTAAAATAAGTATGAAGTGCAAGCAATTTGAACAATCACTTTAATAAAGGTGAAGTTGTGCCTGAAAATGACTGAGTGATTAGTAATAAAAACAGTGGCTGAATGTGCTAACTTTTTTCCTGTTGGAGACGTTCCCTATGTATAGTGATAAACATACTAAGGAGATAGGTACACACAAGGAAAAAATTGCACTCACACTTCTTCTAAAGGAAAGTCATGTTTATATGTGACTTTTGCTCAGGATCTTTCCTCTACCAAAGAGCGTGGAATATAATAAATATGAAACACTTTATCAACTAACCTGTTCTGATTCCAGTGCCCCAAATAAGAGCATATATATATATATATATATATATATATATATATATATATATATATATGTAGTTTTAAGTTTTTCTGAGTGTCCCTTGATTGCAAATACTTTAATGAACCAGAGTCTATCTTGTTCACAGACGGCTGAGTTCTTCTTGTGCTCATCTGGTGGATGCTACCTCCTTTATCCCTTTCTTCTTCTTTGACCTATCTTGCCTTACTGCCATGATTTTGCTGGATGTGTGTTTGCCCCTTCAAGTTGGATTTTTATTTCTGCCATCACAATAGGCACTCATGCATTTTTTCTAAGCTTTCACTAAGCGGAATTCTATTTTTCCTATCTGGCACATGTTTTTTTCCCCAAGACTCATTTGACTGAGAGTGTGTGTGTGTGTGTGTGTGTATATATATATATATATAATTTGACTGATATATATATATCTTTTTTCTATTCCTGAATCTCAGAAGTATGACATAGATCTAGATTAAGATCGCTTTTGCTTGAGTAAATCAGCATTGTCTATGAATGCTCTGGAGGATGATATCTTTGTGCTTATGTGTCCATTTCAGTGGTATCATTTGTCCATATGTTTCATTTTCTTTCTTTTTTGTTTAATGTTCACTTTTGAGAGAGAGAGAGAGAGACAGTGTGAGGGGACAAGGGGTAGAGAGAGAGGGAAACACAGAATCTGAAGCAGGCTCCAGGCCCCGAGCCATCCAGCACAGAGCTCGATGTGGGGCTTGAACTCACAAACCATGAGATCATGACCTGAGCCGGAACCGGGTGCCCAACCGACTGAGCCACCCAGGCGCCCTTATTGATGTGTTTCTTGAACACCTACTAGCTTCACTATTCTATCGAGTATAGTGTGGAACACAAAGTTGTAAACAAATGATGTTTTTCCCCTCAAATACGTATATATACTATTGCTAATGTTATATTAGCAAAAGAGAAATTAACTTGCTAAACAACGCAGCATGGCATTCAGAACCAAAAAATGGAGTCAGTATGAATTATTTACAGAATAAAGTTATCACTGGGGACTTTGTGATGGGGAAGATTAAGGAAGAAACTTGCTCTACATTATGTTTAGGACTAAATCCAGTTTTTCTGAAGAGAAGTGGAAGAGATGAGGGCTTTAGTGTGACTAGGGGAAGAAAATGTCATCAACAAGTATTTGGTAGATAAGAATAAAGATTTGGGGTGGGTCCCATAGAAAGCCTAGAAAAAAAGAATCACAAAATTAACCCCGTAGCTATCATGTATTTAACATTGTGATATTCCAGGTGGTATGCCTGGTACTTCAGTTGTGAAAAAGAACTATGATGATTCTCACGGTACAGATGAGGAAACTCAACCTCAGACAAGTTGTGATTTGCTCAGGTAAACAGTCACATGTCGTGTATGATGTGTGCCTAGATGGCTCTGGCTGCAGAGCCCAGGTGACTTGGTTCCTCCCATTATGATCTTTATCCTTGTAAACCCTGAAAGCCATACAGTGTTCTGTATTTTCCCTTCCTGAGTTTTGAATTGTTCTTTACTCTTTTAGGTGAAAACTGTTTGGTGTAACTTTTTTTTTTTTTTTACCTTAATTTTCCTGGAATTTTTTCTCCAGTGATCGCCAAAAAGAGAGCTTGGAAACAAAGATAGATGCAAAGATTCCTATCTGGCATCCTTACTTTCTCTTCCCTGTTGGGATCTGAGTATGTCCCTTTTCTATTTTCTGGAAGGGGAGCTAGTGCTTTATACAGATGGTCTGTCGGACAGACAGATGGTCCAGACTTCTCTATTGGTATGTTCTAGAGAGAAACATGTCTGTGAACTGCCAGCTCAGAATGGAATGGCACTTAACATAAGCATGAAGAGTTGATAGAGGAAAGTATGTTCTCTGACCTTCCAGACGTCAGCCCAGTTTGTTAGTTTGGAATTCTCAGAGATAGAAGAGAGACTTCATTCTGCTGCAGTAGATGGCTATTTCTTTCTCTCAAGCCAGAGGGCTGATCCTTCCACAACAGTAAACTCAGAAATTTGCCAGGCAGTTTCATAGGATGCCATTTTTCTTGGCTTAGGGCCTGGATCTAAGGTAAGGATCCAGGAGAAGCAAAAGGCTGACCAGTTTGAAGCTAGTCCACTCTAATTCTGACCATGCCATTTACTGGGAGGGAGTGGAGGCAAGAAGGAATAAAAAACAAAACAAAACAATACAAAACAGCAGAGGGTTTTGCCAAGAGAAAGCCACTAATCAAATTGATTCTTTGGTCATTACTTTTTTTTTTTTTTTTAATTTTTTTTTCAACGTTTATTTATTTTTTTTGGGACAGAGAGAGACAGAGCATGAACGGGGGAGGGGCAGAGAGAGAGGGAGACACAGAATCGGAAACAGGCTCCAGGCTCCGAGCCATCAGCCCAGAGCCTGACGCGGGGCTCGAACTCACGGACCGAGAGATCGTGACCTGGCTGAAGTCGGACGTTTAACCGACTGCGCCACCCAGGCGCCCCTGGTCATTACTTTTAATCTCTATGGGGACAGTACAGAGTCACCTGTCAGGCTTGTGGTTAGATAACCCCTTGATTCTCCCCCCTTATGAGAGCAGAGATAGGAAATTTAAAAATGGGAAGAAAGCTAATTTCATCTCTATCTGAGGTTTGGGTACTGCTCCAGAAAAACCTGCCTTCCTCGATATCTGTTTTACTCACCTTCACCACCTCCCATAGTTAGTGATTTGAGCGTCCACAGCATAAGGAAATCTTTCCCTACTCTTGTCTCGTGTTCCCCTAGTCTTCTTGCCAAGTGGAGGCCACAGAAGATGCAAGAAAGTCCTGTTCAGCAACAGCTCCTGTTTCTGACATTGACTCAGACCTCCTACCTACTGGCTTGCTAGGACTTCCCAATTTCCTGCTTCCTCTCTCCAACTTTTTAAATATATCTCATCTCCAGATCCAAGTTTTCCAGCATCTACCTCAGGCCTTCCTCCTTTTTGGTAATGTCTTTACTTACAAATCTGTATTCTTTGTTCTAGTCTCTATTCTGCACAGTTCCACAGTTTTAAGCAACTTAGGGCTTCACATTAAAAGGCATTGTTTCCACTTGCCCCAGCTTGCGATATTGTGAGCAATGTTCAACCCTCCAGCCCCCTTGCTGGGCATGGGGAGCAGATGCTGCCTTTGCATAATGACTCTGAATCTTCCCAACCTGAAAATCCTAGTTACACATTTGCCAGCTATCTCCTTTTTTCTGGCATTTAATGTAAGCGTCTTTTAAAAAGGATGATGTTCTTACCTTGCCAGATTGGGACCATGATAACAGCCAGCATTTATTAAGCATTTACTATACATTTAGAACTTTATATTCATTTTCAAAAATTTGACTCCCCCTCCTTCTCCCAAGAAAGCAACTGAAGTAGCTATTACACACATTTCAAAGAAGGAAACATTTGGGGCACCTGGGTGGCTCAGTCAGTTAAGCATTTGACTCTGGATTTTGGCTCAGGT
The DNA here is from genome assembly GCF_022079265.1 of Lynx rufus. Classification (NCBI taxonomy): domain Eukaryota; kingdom Metazoa; phylum Chordata; class Mammalia; order Carnivora; family Felidae; genus Lynx; species Lynx rufus. The sequence continues at coordinate 94,511,428 of NW_025814897.1, read as the reverse complement.
CATGATCTCACTGTTCATGCTCTGTGCTGATGGTGTGGAGCCTACTTGGAGAGAGCCTCTTTCTCTCCCTCTGCCCCTCCCCCACTTGCTTGCTCTCGCTTTCTCTCTCTCTCTTAAAATAAATAAAAATAAATTTCAAAGAAGGAAACATTTGGGGCACCTGGGTGGCTCAGTTGGTTAAGCATACAACTTTGGCTCAGGTCATGATCTCGTGGTCCATGGGTTCGAGCCCCACATCAGGCTCTGTGCTGACAACTCAGAGTCTAGAGCCTGCTTCAGATTATGGGTCCCCCTCTCTCTCTGCCCCTCCCCCACTCATGCTCTGTCTCTCTCTCTCTTTTTCTCTGTCTCTTTCTCTCTAGCTCTCTCAAAAATGAATAAGCATTGAAAAAAATTTTAAAAAATATTTTAAAGAAGGAAACATTTAAGCTAAGAGAGATTAAATAAATGGCCAAGATCACATAGCAGAGATCTGGATAAAGCAAGTATCTATGTCTAGAAATGTTATCGTATGCTGCCTTCGAAGTCATTTAAAAAATAAGTGGTCCTTTCTTTCAGAGGGGAATGCATGGGATTTTGTGTTTGGGTATATAAGAAAAAGCTTTGTAAACTTTAAAGCTCTATGCAAATGTTAATTGTTACTATGTTCTACCCTAAAATTATTTATGGATGACACTGCATATATTTATATAGCTCAGTATAACAAATAGCTGATTAAGGAGCAATCATTTCTCAATTTTAAAGCAGAAATATTGTGGATGCTTATGAAATAGAGCTTGAAAAACAGATGCGTGCGGGAGCCTGGTTGGTGTGTCTGGTGAAATACCGTACAACCTGACTAAATTACACTAATGAGTTGGAGACCCATTACAAATTATCACATTTGCCCAATTAGCAAAGGAGTAACTTAGAGAAAATGACTACTAAGGAAGCAAAGCTGATATAAAGGAAAGACAAAACTTCAAGGAAGCCTAAAAGACGGTAGTACACACCACACTCACATGCACACACACATTACAATAGGTAAAGTTGTTAACATTATTCTGAAATCTACAAAAATGTGCACAATATGGATCTATGTGTATATATGGACTGCTCAGTTCCATTGCCTCCCCTCCAATTATCTCAGGTCTTAGAGATACAACAGAGAACAATGAATGGAAGCTCATTGTTTGGAGGTTCCCCAAAAAAGTTTTATGTTTCTACTGAGTTTGAATTTTGTGTTACAGTTACACTATTATACTAAAGTAGACTGTGGTTCTACATTTAGTTAAGTTTTATTATATGCTTTGAGGATTGCATTCCCATCCTGAACACATCAATAGGTATTATCACCTTGGAGTGTTCTTGGTTACAGTACTTTTTTCTAAATTTTTCTTAGAAGTCATTCTTCACATATTCTCAGGGAGAAGGGCCCTGCTTTCCAGATTCTCTCAATAAACTTATTTTGAGGACAAAAATAAAAAACAAGTTATCTACCAACCTCCTTGCGATTATAAAATATCAGTGTTTGAGAGCTCAAAGAACAATACCCCGTTTAAATCTAGATTATTTTTCATGGAGTTTTAATAGTATCAAAATAGACTTTAATACAATTTAGAAGTAGAAATCCAGTAATTGCGTAGTTGCCTATTCCATTTATTTCCACCACTTATTGAATATTGTATGTCAGTGACAGGGATGCACATATATCTTGTGTAATTCTTAGTACAGGCAATAATGTGATCACTTTTCATATTCAGATAGGGAAACTGAGGCTTAGAGAAGATAAGTAAATTGACAGTGAGGATGCATCTAATAAATGTCTGAGCTGGGATTTGAGAAAATAAGTGTCATGTTTCAAAGGCACTTACAGTCTACCAAACATATGGTCATATTCACAGCAGGCTTTCTGCTAAAATTATGGCTTGCAAGCCCAGATCTTCATAATTAAAATAATGGCCTGCTCTAATTGCCTGCATTCTTTTCTGTGTTTCTAAACTTTTCCTTGTTCCTGGGCTTTGATCAGATGGTCAATGTGCTGTCAGTTTTGCCTTAGTTTTAGTTTTGTGGCTTTAGAATTCTTTGTGCTTTACCCTATACTAGGACTTACTAAATTTAACACAGACCATCTTCTGGTGCATACAGCCTAGCGGATACATGCTTCTAGTCTTCTTGGTGAGGAAATGGGGCTACATTTGTCCTTTTTCTGTAATAACGATAAAAACATGGTCACAAAGTCCATGTATCCTGGTACATATGGCCTTTTTCTCTGTGACTCCCATGAAGAAGTAGAGTCTGTTTTGTTACTCCTTGAAACTAGACTACCTTTGTGACTTGCTTTGATGGAATGTAAGAGGAATGGCATTCTAACTTACAGGGATAGGCATTAGGAAGCCTGTAGTTTCCATTTTTCTCCCATGAAAGGAAGCCCATCTAGCTGGAGGATATATAGAAGACCCATCACTCTCTCCCTTTTCCCTGTGTTGTGTCTTTGAAAGCCAGCATGGCTGCCAGACGTGTGAGGGAGGCCACCTCAGGCCTTCAAGCTCAGCTTCTTCTCCAGCTAAATGCAGTTGTGTAAGTGAACTGAGGAAACCAGAAGCAGAGAAAGAGCCCATCCAATACAGAGAGTGGTTAGATAGAAGAAATGTCTAAGTCTCTGTATTGGGATGATTTATTACACAGCAGCAGTTTACCGGAACAGAATTACCTACTAGACAGGTGTTATTAATTTCTTAAGATTTAAATTGGGGTGGGAGTGATTTGTGAGTTTCTGAAGTTGTTGACTTTCTGTGTCTTTTTGAAAAAGAGTAACCTGGTAACCTAGTGGTACAGCTCTCTTCTGTGAATATGGATCTCTTCAACTGCAGTGTTGCTGATATAAAAAGTCTAGATTTTGCTAATTAGCAGCTTGGCATTCATTCAGCTTCATTTTTTACTGCTTTTGAGTCATTATTCAGCAAACATTTAGAACCGACTATGTGTCAAGCATACTCATTGTAAATAATGTAATATTTATTATGAACAGGTTCAATATAGAGAGGAAATAAATTTCCTCCACACCTCTAGGGTATTAAGTTTTACACACACACACACAGTTACTCATTCATACTCCTATGTTATGGATTCCTTCTTCCACTCGGGTTTTTATTTGAAGGAAAAAAAGTTACCCTCCTTGGACCATGTGATAATAATTTGTATGTTTATTTACATGTTCACATTTAATTCTCCCAGTAACCCTTTGAGAAGGGTGTTATTTTCCCATTTTACATATGGGAATACTAGGGGTAAAAAGATTAAGTGATGGTTTCAATGTCATACAACTGGAGAACGCAAAATCGAAACGTGTATCGTGACTTCTACTCCCAGGACCTTTTTTATTGCATGAGATCTCCTACTTCCATCCAGGACTGTGAGACCAGCTCCAGGGCCTCCACTTTATCTCTTTCTGTTTTTTTTTTTTTTCATTTTTTTCCCTCTCTCACTCCATTTAACCTTAGCCCTTCTCCTAATTGGTAGTAGGAATTCTCCTGTACTATGTGTATGGAAGCCTTCTTGCAAGAACAGAACATTGTTTTCTAGATATTGAAAAGCACTTGCCTCATGTGGGGCGTCTATCTTGTTTCAGAAAGTCCTTTGTGTGGTGACCTGGGGTCCTGATTTGCTTTTATGGTCAATTTATTCAGAATTAAGGTGTCAAGGGAGTAAGCCCCAGGGAAGAGGAATTTTCCCTTTAATGCCTCATAAGGTATTTCTTGGGTGATATAAAGTATTTTCCTTGCACAGCATCTTCTTAGAACATGTGAAGAAATAGACATGGTGAACTAAGGTTGCATGTTAAATCTTAATATCTGCTACTCCTGAGGCAGAGCTTATATACCTGAGGTACAGCTTCTTGCCAGATCTAAGTGGGAGGGATAAAAGTTAACTTAGATTCCTTGCCCTGTACCAACAAAATGTCCCAATTTTAGTGTCTTCCTTCCATTACTAGACTTAATTTTTTTCTCCTCTAAAATCTCATTACATTACTTGATTGTTGTACTCAGGTTTACGTAGCCCATTTCTGTCTTCATAAACAATTTGGTGAACAGAGACTAACTGGCACACACTCAATAATACTTGTAACCTAGAAGATCATGGAGTTCATCTTCCAGTATATAGCAGTCCTGGGTCAGTGGCTAGTCTACAGGACGACCAAGGAACTACTGTGTAGAGGCATTAGTCATTATTCCTACCTTTTTCTTTTCAAAGCCCCTATGTTCTTTTAGCTCCTGGCCTGTCTGTTTTTATAAATATTCAGTAGCATTAGGGTTTACAAAATTCTCTCCTGTGTATGGAATTTACTTTTGCTCCACTCCTAAGACTCTGCTCTGAGGTTTTTCTTAACTTTCCTATGTTGTGTTTCACATTGTACTTACAAATGCCCATAATGTATACTCAGAACAAAGGAAAAGGTGATATAAAATATAGACTCACTGGTGAAATTTGTTTCTTTCCACTAATTGGTTTCTCCTAGGCCTTTGTTAATGCTTCTTAGGATTCATCATACAAGTCAGGGTTAATAGTGTGAGGTTTGCTTAGCACTTATATTGAATGAAAAATAAGGCATATGGAAAAATAAGAGCCGTGGACTTGAAATTAGAATCCTGAGTCCTTCCATTTCCTAGCTCTACAACATAGGGCAAGTCTCTGAGCTTGCAATTTCTGAAAGCAGCTTCATTCTTTTGTGGAATAGGGATCATACCTGTCTCAAAAGCATCTTCTGCAATGCAGAATGTTGTGTATATGTAAGGTATTATAATTGTTGCGTAGAATTTTGAAGATTAACTTTTTCAGATTATACAGTATACAAATCTAATGGTTGGTTTTGTAGCAAGAATGAGGCAGCAAAGAGAAAAATGTCCAAGAAAGTCTTGAACAAACATCACCACTTAAAAATAATGTTGTTTCTATGATATTCATAATTGTCTCCTAATGTTTATATTCGTTTGAAAAAAATGTAAATAAACTTGATATATTCATGTGTTGTTGGTAGCTGTGTATATTCATATAACGCTTTTCAAAAGCAACCTGACTTTATTGTAGGTCATAGAATTGTTCATTTGCTTTGATCCCTTTCTGGAAATCTATCCTAAATAAATATAAAAAATGCAATGTACAGAAATATGCTAATAAAATTGTAACAGTAAAAAAAATGTCATCGACCAATATGTCAAACAAAAAGATATGGGTAAAATAATTATGCGTGGAGATAAGGCAGCTACTAAAATTTACAACCTGGAAGACTTTGTATAATGACAACTATATAAAGAAAACAGGCATGCACACCTCATTTTATTGTGCTTCACTTTATTATGCTTCACAGACACTATACAGGAAAACCTTGGAGTGCGAGCATCATTCCTTATGGAAATATGCTTGTAACCCAAAGCACTTGTATATCAAAATGAATTTCCCCATAAGAAATAATGGAAACTCAAGTGATTCATTCCATACCCCAAGGATGTTCATATAAAAATGACTATAATACTGTAATATAATATAAAATAATAAAAAATACAAAATATAAAGAAAGGTAAACAAATAAACCTGTATTTCCCTGTGAAAATCTTCATGGCTGGTATGAGGGAGATGAGAGAGAGGAGGGTTATTGTGTAGGACAACTTTCACTATCACTAATGGATGTTGACTACAGTACAGTATTAATAAACCCTTGTCATATACTGTATTTATTGTAACTGGCAATAAAGCAGCAGAGGAAAGGGTCTATATCTGCAGGCAGCCTGACCTAGAATGAAGCAAAGCATTCCTAAGCTTACTCTTGTATGGAAAAGCAAAGGCCTGCCCATAGGTTATTGGAAGTGACAAAAAATACACTAGGGCCAGTTGTGGACACCTTCCAATGTTCCAAAAAATCACTGATTTCTGCCAGACACCGTGTCCTGAGACTGAGCATCTGAGCATGGGAGCTGATCACCCATAATCCCGTAGCACGTGTGTGAGAGAGAGAGAGAGAGAGAGAAGAATCATTGGTTCACTTGTGATCATGTGATGTTCAGCATCACGTACTACTTATATTGCAAGACACTGCTTTTTTCCCCAGTTAAAATTTATTAGAAATGTTTGCTCGTCTTTCAGAACACTTGCGGAACAAGTTACTCTCAATCCAAGGTTTTACTGTACTTTGTTTTTAACAAGTTGAAGGTGTGTGGCAGCCTTGTGTTGGACAAGTTGATTAGCACCATTTTCCCAACAGCATTTGTGCACTTTTTGTGTCTGTCACATTTGGGTAATTCTTAATATTTCAGACTTTTTCATTATTACACTGTGACCTGTGATCAGTGATCTTTGTTACTGTATTGGTTTTGGTGCCATGAAGTATACCCACATAAGATGGCAAACTTAATAGATAAATGTTATGTGTGTTCTGACTGCTCCATGGACTGGCTGTTCTCCTGTCTCTCTCCCTGTCCTCAGGCCTCCCTCTTTCCTGAGACACCACAGTATTGAAATTAGGCTAATTAATAACCCTGCAATGGCCTCTAAGTGCACAAGAGAAAGAATTGCATGCCTCGCACTTTGAATCAAAAGTTAGAAATGACAAAGCTTAGTGAGGAGGGCCTACCTGAAGCTGAGATAGGCAGAAAGCTAGAGCTCTGTGTCAAGTAGTTCACCAAATTGTGGATGCAAAGGGAAAGTTCTTGAAGGTAATTAGAAGTGCTACTCCCACAAACATGTGAATATTGAGAAAGAGAAACACAGCCTTCTTGCCGATATGAAGAACGATTTAGTGGTCTGAAAGAAGCTCAAAAGAGCCGCAACCTTCTCTTACACCAAAGCCTAATCCAGAGCAAGGCCTGACTCTCTTGGAGCCTATGAAGGCTGAGAGAGTTGAAGCTCCCGAAGAAAATTTTGAAGCTAGCAGAGGTTTGGTTCATGAGATTTAAGACAAGAAGCCATCTCCAGAATATAGAAGTTCAGGGAGAAGCAGCAAGTGCTGACGTGGGAGTGGTAGCAGCTTATCCAGAAGTCGTGGCTAAAATAATTCATGAAGGTGACTACACTAAACAGTGGATTTTCAATGCAGATGAAACATCCTTCTCTTGGAAGAAGTTGCCACCTAAGACTTTAACAGAGAGCAGTCAGTGGCTGGCTTCAAAGCTTCAAAAGACCACTTGACTCTCTTGTTAGGGGCTATTGCATCTGGTGGCTTTAAGTTGAAGCCAATACTCATTTACCATTTTTAAAAGTCCTATGGCCCTTAAGAATTATACTAAATCTACTCTGCCTGTGTTCTGTAAATGGAACTGCAAAGCCTGGATGACAGCACATTTGTTTATAACATGGTTTACTGAAACTCCAAAGCCCACTGTTGAGAACTTCCACTCAGGAAAAAAAAATCTTTTCACAATATTATTGCTCATGGACAATGCACCTGGTCACCTGATGGGAATGTACACTGAAATTCATGTGTTTTCATGCCTGCTACCACAACATCCATTCTCTAACCCATGGATCATGAAGTAATTTTGACTTTGAAGTCTTATTACTTAAGAAATCTATTTCATAAGGCAGTAGATGCTATAGATAGTGGTTCCTCTGATGGACCTGGGCAAAGTAAATTGAAAACCTTCTGGAAAGGATTCATCATTTTAGATGCCATTAAGAACATTCATAATTCATGGTAGAGGTCAAAATATAAATATTAACAGGAGGTTGGAAGAAATTGATTCGAACCCTTCATGGATGACCTTGAAGGGTTCAAGGCTTCAGGGGAGGCAGTATCTGCAGGTATGGTGGAAATAGCAATAGAACTAGAAGTGGAGCCTGAAGATGAGACTGAATTGCTTAAACCCCTGATAAAATATTAACACGAGGAGTTGCTTCTTAGGGGTGAGCAAAGAAACTCGCTTATTTTTCTTTTCTTTTTTTAAATGTTTTATTTTTATGTTTGAGAGAGAATGATCAGGGGAGGGCAGAGAGAGAGGGAGACAGAGGATCCAAAGTGGGCTCTGTGCTGTCAGCACAGATGTGGGACTTGAACTCACGAACTGTGAGATCATGACCTGAGCCAAAGTCAGACATTCAACCTACTGACCCACCGAGGCCCCCCCCCCATGGTGGCTTTGTAAGATGGATTCTTCTTTTGTGAAGGTGCTGTGAAGATTGTTGAAATGACCATGAATGATTTAGATTATTATGTTAACTTAGTTAATAAAACAGCAGCAGGGTTTGAGACTTCGATTTTGAAAGTGGTTCTACCATAGGTAAAATGCTAACAAAGAGAAATTGTTCATGAAAGGACGAGTCACTGTGGAAAACTTCACTGTTGTCTTATTTTAAGAAATTGCCACAGACACCCCAACCTTCACCAGCCAGCAGCCATCAACATTGAGGGAGGACTTTCCATCAGCAAAACGTTGACTTGCTGAAAGCTCAAATAGTTAGCATTTTTAGCAATAAAATATTTAAATAAAGATGTACATTGTTTTTAAATACATAATGCTATCTCATATATATATATACACACATATATATACATGTATATATATATGTGTATATATATATATGTGTATATATATATATATACATATGTATATATATATATGTATATATATATATATATAAAACTTTTATATGCACTGGGAAACAAAAAATTCATTTGACCCTATTTCTGTATTTGCTTTTGGTGGTGGAACGAACCACAATCTCCAAGGTATGCCTGTATACTGAAATGCTAATAATGGTTGCATTATGAAATTTTATTTTACTTTCCTAATTTTTTTTTTATTTAAGTTGTTTTTATTTCTGAGGGAAGAACATGTTTGGACCAGTTAATATAACCCTTGGTTACAAATAATAGTAATCTGACTCCAGAAGCCTAAATTAATGGGATTTTACTTTTTCCCATTTAAGGAGTCCAGAAATTATAGGTCATGATTCTGTGACTTAATAGTGTCTAGGCTTGGGATTCTGTTGGTATTTATCTTGTAGTTGCCAGGCGAACGCTGAGGTTCTCATCTTGTCTACATTCAAGGCATAAAAATGTAGGCGAAAGATACATGTCAAATTCTATCTATTTTTTACTTGGCAGAAACTGAAGATTCCCAGCTTAAGTCTCTGAGTGAGGACAGAGTGCAGGTGGCCATCCCTACCTAGAATGGAGGCTGAGAAAAAAAGCATGAGAGGTGGGAAGGAAAAATAAACTTAGAAATAACATTATGGTGGCCAGTCAGCCATATCTCCCACCATGGTCAACTATGTTTCAGGGTCCTGGATGGTCCCAGTATGAAGATGTCCATAGGACTCTTCTCCAGAGGTAGTTGTAGTTTCCTAGTCCTATATCTTTCTCAGCGACCTTGCCTTCTAGTGATCACTCTTCCACGTTAGTCTGTAAGACCAACACAAAGAAAACATAAAGGCTGGAAAGGAAAGTGAGTTTGAGCCTCAGTCCCTCATCCAGGATGCTTGGTTCTGCTCAAAGAACTCAGATTCCCTTAGCACATTCAGCAGCAGTCCTGGAAAAACCTTATCAAATACAGCTGACAGGAGTCTCCATTCCCATGAAGCTCTGATGTTGAGTTTCTCCCGTCATGCATATCAAGTAGTCTTGAAAACAAAAGAGCAAGAGCTGTTCTTCTTCCCCTCTGCCCTTGAGAAGACTGACTTTTTATGACTCTTTTATTATCTCAGCATTATCATACCAAATGAGTTAACTAGCATCCTTCCATTAGATACCATCTTTGGAATACTCTACAGTCTCTTAGACTGTACTTTTTTATGTCTAGTGTGTCACTCTCCTGGTGGCTTTCATCTGATTTCTGACGGAAAAATTTACACAGTTCTTTTAATGCTGAGGAAGGATGGGAAAAAATGTGGAAGAGACCATAGTTAAGATCTCTAAAATATATCTGGAATAGGTTTCTTTCTACGCTGTCCCTAGCCCCGGTTGACCATCATTGTTGGTTTACATGGTCAGTGGTGATATGTCTTTTCATTCTTGTTTCATTTTAATCCATTCTATAGGGTGGGAAATTTTTTTTTCCAAAAAAATTGCCAAAACAGATAAAATTTAAAAATTTAAAAGTGCATCTCTTTGCATTTAGAATAAAATCAGGATCCTTACTGTGGTCCTCAGATGTTCCTTCAATAGAAGAAGGAATGATGAAGTAATGAGAAAAAGTGGGTCTGTGTGGCTAGAAAGATAAACTGCAAAAGGTTGGTGCTAAGGTTAGAAAAGTGGAGTTGTAGCCAGAATTTAAGCTGCCTTGAGTAGTATCCTAATTGATTTGAAATATGCTTGTTTCTCGACACTTCATCTGATGCCATTCTCTTTCCGCATAGAGGCTCAGCTGTATCCTACTCTGAGAGGCCTTCCAGCCATTTGTTTTGATACTTTTTTTATTGCTGTGTCTTTGTCAGTGTTGGATCTCAACTTATGTATTTCCTTCTCAGAGAACCTTTCCCCCCATCCTAACTAAAGTAGGACTCTATACATAGCTACTATTACTGTGTTAGATCTTCCATCTAAGCTCATTGTTGGGTTGTTTTTGAGAATTTCTGTTATTTATTATTTGTCTTTATTGGGTCTATCTGTATCATTATAATGTAAGATTTAGAAGGTCAGAGATCATTTCTACTTAGTGGCTAAGTCAGTGCTTAAATGTAATAGGTTTACTATAAATATCTAATTTAATTATTGATATGAATACCAAACAATAAAACAAATTTAGGCAGGTACAGTGCCTGCTACATGGTATTTGCCTGAGAATTGTTAATCTTTATCCAGTTTCCCTGCCTTGTGTCATGAGGCTGTGAGCTCCTCTAAGTCAGGTACCATGTTGTAATTATCTTTTTTTCCCAGGTCCAACATACTTTCTGGAATAAAGAACTCAGGGGATTTTGTTAAACACACACACACACACACACACACACACACACACACACACACAATGAAATGAATGAATGAAGAGATTCTTAACAAATAAATAGACATTAGATTAGGGAAAAGCACATTCTAGGGAAAAAGCCTTAGGGTGGTCAACAAAATCTTGGAGGTGAGTTTACAAAAGACTTGTAGGATCTATGAATCTCAGATTCTCAATTGAATCCCTGGTACAGAGGACAGTTTGTGGAGTGTGTGTGTGTTTCTGAATTTTGGGTGGGGGAGAGATGCTGTGTGGATGGAAAGAAAGACAGAAAAAATTGGGATTAGAATAGGTAAACAATAGTTTCAAAGGGCTTAGACTAGACAGCTAATTAGTTCAAGACCTATCAGCACTGGGTAACTGTGAACATTTTTATTATACTGGCAGAGGTGAGTTAATTCAGGATGCTGGAGTAGGGTGGGAAGGTAAGAGTTTGTTGTCAGTTTTCATAAAATCCAATCTCTAATGACACCCGTTTCTGGAAGCTCAAGGAGTATTTATTTGCATTTGTGCTATTATGTTAATTTGGGAATAATGTCTTTTCTGTCAAAAGCTGGAAAAAGATTGAATATTTTAGGGTAAAATGGAGACTGGCCTAAAATGTTTGCAGGTACCATGATGCCTTTTATTTGATCATTTATCAGATCCTGAGATTTATCAGATTTATTGGATTATAAAACTGAAACCCATTATAGGAAAAGTACAGAGATCATTTCTTGCCTCTTCTTAAATGTTGGACATTGAAACTTCATTTCAAAAGACTAAAGTACTTGTTTTAGGAACTCCTGAAGGATGAACAGAATTATCTTTTCAGCTCATGGGCAATATTGGTATAGGTCATTTGGAGATATGGTATGGTCTGTAAGGAAATATGATTTGGAGAAGTGAAAGTTTAGAACCTTAATTTAACTTGTTTTGCTTTTTGAAGTGGAAGCTAGTGTTGTAAAATAGTCTCCCTATGAGGATTATGGCCATGTAGAACATTTCTGTACAACATTAGGCAGTGGAAGCTGGTGACTCATTTCTGTAAAAGATTCTCTGCTTTTTCTGGCCAAGTTCATAGACGTTATTGTCGCTGTAGGACTTGGACAAGGCGAGGATTTGTTTAATCAAGCAGTCTACTCCTCCATAAAAAAAAGATCTGACAGTACAATATTGGGATTGGTTGTATAATAAACAAAGTAGTAAGACTACCTGTATTCTCAGGCTGGGGGTGGGACTGACTGCTTAAGAAATGTTTGGTACTTTAGGGTTGTTGTAGTTTTTACCTCACTTGCAGGGGCAGATGCCAGGGTCTGGTAGGGAGGCATGGATTCTCAAGGGGCCAGACTAAGCTCTGGGCCTCTAACCTCTTTGACATTAATTTTGTTCCTTAGTCCTTCTTAGTTTTCCCAGAAATTCCATTTTTTTTTATGTCCTGCATGTCTACCAAAACAACAGGAAAATCAGGGATACTAAATGAATTTAAATATAATGGGATAAATAGAATAGCCCTGCTGCTTTTGGCTTTTTAGTAGGGTGTAATCACCTTACGGAGTTGCCATGAAAAACATCCAACATATTTTTAAAAAGCAAGAGAGTACTATGTATTGGGAGAATAAACAGTTTTTAGGTCATGCATCTATGGGAAATATGCTATTTTTTATAGTGATACGTAAAAACCAATATTTGGAGAATTTAAGAAGGCTTACATTAAATAACCATGTTTAATTTTATTTAACTCTGTGTTTTCCAAACCTGTTTGAATATGGAACACTATTTTTATGGAACATCTGTTAACATTTAGCAAATTACCAGTGTTCCATGAAACCCATTTGGGAAATGATGACCTATATAATAATTACATTATGAATAGAAATAGAATTATTGACAAATACCCACGTGACTATCATGTAAATATGTGAAGATAAAACATTTTTATGGCATAAGTTTCTGAAGAACATAAGATTTAGGTACCTACTCATTTTAAATAATGTATGAGAGCATCTGGTTAAATGCTTGAGTTTTTGTAGATACTTCATAAATGTTAACCACTAGTAAATCAGTAAATTTGCGTTGAGAAACCTATACCTTGTTATGCTAATATAGACCAACTTGTTCTTTTTTGTAATGGAATATGAGTCCTGTTGGGGTCTAATATTTTAGTGAAAGTGTAAGTGGGAAACACTCTTGAATCTGTATCTGTTTTCCCTAATGTACACTATTTTCCATAGTAACAGTAGTAGTATCTACATAAAATGTTACTGAAACCACATTCTAATATTGTTTTAATGCATGCACAGCATACTGTATGCAGTAGCATCATCTTAGAATTATAGAATTATCCTTAGTCCTGCAACATTTTTAGTACTTAGGCAATGGTGATTGCAATAGCAGGCAGCATCAATATCCTATCTTTGAGTGAAAATCCTGGAGCATGGACCTAGTGGACTTCTCATTTCCACCCTGTCTCTCCAATGTTGGTTGCCTCTCTAGCAGTTGGGTCCAGCCTCTCCGTTACAGAGGGTGGCTGAGAGGATTCACTGGTTTATGAAGTGCAGGATAACTGGGAACTGCATTCAGATACTGCTTCTTTCTCTAACACCTAAGCCTGAAAACAAAACAAAACAAAAAGCAGGCAAGAATAGAAAGTATTCTTAGCTGAGCCAGCATGATATGAATGCGTATTACCAGCTGCTCTCTGAGCCACAGCTGAGCAGATCTCCAGACTTCAAGCTGCCCCACATCCTTCTCTTAATACTGAAGAAAGAAAATCCCTGAGTACTTCCTAAGTAGGAAGTCTCACTTACCCAAGCTGACTCTCTAAGAGAAGGAAACTCGTTCCCAATCTCCAAAGAGTGGAAGCTACTAGGACATAGATGGTAGGAATATCCTTAGGCACATCAGAATAGTAATGAATTCTTCTATTTACAGTTTTTTTTTTTTGAGCATAGACTTCTTTCCTGTGCATTGTATCATCTGGGACTTAGACAACCCTGTGAAGATTGTTTTGTAGATAGAAAATCAGACTGAGGGAAGCAAACAGAGTTGACCAAGGAATTTGACCATGCATTATCAGTCTCTAAGTCTCAAATGTGCAAATAGGAGGAAATAAATAAGGTTTCCAAACTTCTAAAAAAATTCTCTGGGAAGCCTGTTAAACAGATTTCTATTCCTTTGTCCCCCCACAAATGGGGATTTTTCATTTTTGGGGTGAGGGAATAAAATAATTTTGAGGCTTAGAAAGTATCTTATGCAGTGTTTTCCCAATTTTAGCATGGTTACAAATAGCTCAGGAATCTGGAGACGGGCCTGAGAGTGTGCATTTCTAGGAAGATCCCAGGTGATGGTTGCCAGTGCTTCAGGTCTATGGACCCCTATTTGCATACCTAAAGGTTCTAAGTGATTCTGATTGGGTAGGGGATGGACCTGGATATATACATCCAGAGAGACTATTTCAAGCATCTTTTAACCTATCAATTATTTAGTAAGCTCAGTAATTGAAATGACAGATCTGGTAATGCTTTTTCTTAGGCTGAGAGAGGTATCAGAGGTAGAATTATGTGGGCACCTGGCTGGCTCAGTCAGTAGAGCATGCAACTCTTCATCTCAGGGTCATGTGTTCAAACCACACATGGGTGTAAAGATTACTTACAGAAATAAAAAAAGTAGAATTATAGATGAATAGGTGCAACTTTCAGAAAAGAAAATACAAATTCCAAGTTGGGTTTTCATTTTTTGTTAGCTTTCTTCTTATAGAATCACTAGTTTTGGTTTAAACATATCATGAAAATTGCCCAGAAATCAAGAGTGTCCAGGCATGATGAAAATTACTGAGGGAAAGAAGAATCCCTTATGCTGTGGTACTGAAAGTTGATTTTTTTTTTTTTACAAAACAAACAAAAAGAACAAGCTTTATACTGTTGATGAACAGGTAGTACTAGGATATAGGTTTCACAACAGTTAATGTTAGGAACTTTTATATTTAATGTTGTAGTGTTTCTGAAAGTTTATATTATTTTCTTCCTCTGAGATGTTGGGCTGTTATTTGAGGGATGTCAGGACATTTTCCTGGGCATTGGGAGAAGACACAGTGAGGCCACCTGTGGAATCCTTCCTTGCTTCCATACCCCCTGCCTTCTTCTCTGCAATCTCCAATCTCCTAAAGCAAATGAGTTATATACTTGATATTCCAGTGTTTCTAATTTGTGAACTCAAAGAGTTTTAGGTAGAAGTGGACAACTTCCCACAGATTAGAAAGTGCTCTGGAGAATATTTATGAAGACCATTGGACTTTATTATGCTTCCTCTCTTCTGCCATAACTAAAGAGAAAAAAAAAGGCACCGGATTGGATTTTGGTCTCATTACAGTAGGTTTAGGTTTTGATGAAGCAGAAGTATTGGATTTGAAAACTCCTGCAGAGCGTTGATCTTGAAGACAATTTTATAGGGAGTCTTCATGTTCTGTGCATGTGTATTTTATTGTACGTTTTCCCTACAACATTCTTTTAGTAATTAAAGTTAGATCATTTCTGATGTCATTATAATTTAATGACAACAGTGTCCTTCTTCTCAGGAAAGTATTACTTCAATTCCTCTCTCCTACAATTGTCAACTTCTACTCTTGCTCACTCCTAGACTTTGACCAACTGTTTCACATTGAAGTGTCAATGACCGATCTAAATCAAGGTGTCACTTCTCCCAGGGACACTTGTACTTTGATTTAGAAATAAAATCTTATGCTAAAGTTTTCACTGCCTGCTATGACATTTCTGACTTAAAATTTGTTAGGTAGGTTGTCCCCTTTTGAGTAAAGCAGGAATACTGAATTCGTACGTACCATAGAGAGTGATTTAGTTAATTTACCTTGGTTTTTGTTTTTATTTTGGTATTTACTGTCTCCTTTATTTTCATTTCAAAGTTTTCTAAGCTCCAAAAACAGTAAATTAAAACCATTAAACACAATGGACCATTTCAGCCTAACTTTTCCCATTGGGTGTCACACTTTCTGGCATACAGCCAAAGGCTTCTCTGGGAGAAATGAGTTCATTTTTGCCTTGTTCTTCTAGATTTCATACTCCTGGACCCAACCACTAGATGTCTCTGTAATTACATGCTGGACCAAATCAGAGAGCATGCCCACCACAGAAGCAAAGGTGGGCCTTAAAAACTTACCCCAAATTTCAAATACCCATTGTCATTAAAGCAAAATGCTCAAAAGTAGTGCTACTAAACAATGAGCTTCTTGGTTATCTGCATGTATTTATGTGACTTAATGTGAACAGAGCTAGGTTCATCCTGAAGAGAGGCTATAGGTAGGTAGTAAAATCCTGTGTTTCAACTGGGTGTGTATATGTGTGAACATTCGTGTGTGAACATACACACACACACACACACACACATACACACACACACGTCCTCTCAGAAATCTTGCTTCTTGTAGGTAGGTGAAGAGACAAAATAATCAATCTTAGAGCCTTGTAGTCAAATGCTTTATATAAGAAATTTCTATTACCAGTTTAGCTTTCAGAAAGGAACAGATGACAACTGAAGGTGAAATTGTCCAGAGATCTCTGAATCCAGCTTCCCTTCACATTACACCTTTGATAACAGGTCAGCTAAGCTCATAAAGAGTCCCCTTCCTTCTTTCTTTCCTCCCTCCCTCCTTTCTTTTTCTTCCTCCTCTTCCTCTTCCTTTTCTCCTCCTCCTCTTCTTCCTCCTCTCTTGGTCTGTGTCACATTAACCTTATTACAGGAAATTTCTTTTTTTTTTATATATATATATATATATATGAAATTTATGGTCAGATGGTTTCCATACAACACCCAGTGCTCATCCCAAAAGGTGCCCTCCTCAATACCCATCACCCACCCTCCCCTCCCTCCCACCCCCCATCAACCCTCAGTTTGTTCTCAGTTTTTAACAGTCTCTTATGCTTTGGCTCTCTCCCACTCTAACCTCTTTTTTTTTTTTTCCCTTCCCCTCCCCCATGGGTTCCTGTTAAGTTTCTCAGGATCCACATAAGAGTGAACACATATGGTATCTGTCTTTCTCTGTATGGCTTATTTCACTTAGCATTACACTCTCCAGTTCCATCCACGTTGCTACAAAAGGCCATATTTCATTTTTATTACAGGAAATTTCAAAGATGATAAGTCTATTGACATTTTTCCTATTGTATGTTTTGTTGGAGACTGTAAGTGAATGCAGGATTCTTTTTCGTTGTTGTTGTTGTTTTATTTTGTTTTGTGTTTTCTTTTTGTAACCCCAGTTCTTAAATAGTGCTTTACATAGGAGATCTTAAACAAATATTGAATGATGAATGGATGAAGAAATCTATTTATGCATAGAAATATGAAAATTCAGGTTATCTGTACAATGATATGAATGAATGATTATATATGTGTATATAAGTATTTTTATTCTTTGATAAACATGATTGTGTGTTTATTTATTGAGTAATTGAAATTTGTTTGACCATGCATGTTCTGTTCAGTTGACATATTTGCCATAACAAATTCATTACATTTCAAAAAATATTATGTATGAATATATCTATGGGAATGTATTCCTCCTGTTAATTCCATGCATCATTTCTGTAATGATGGGGGGGGAAAGGAGGTGAGAATAACTAGTAAGTAAATGCCCTCTATTGACTCACTTTCAGTAAAGAACAATTTACATACAAATATAAAAGTATACTAAAAATGTTTGAAAACCGTCTTTAAATTAGAGTACTACCTTTAAAATCACTTTCTAGTTACTTATGAGCCAGCCCTTTTCTCCATAAGAATATAAAAACAAAATTGAACCTGTTCCTGTCCAGCTCAAATGATTACAGATTCCACAAAGTGGGGGAAGGAGGTAAAACCTCTTCTGTTTATCCAGTCTTTTTTATTGGTGGTTCCCTATGCATTTGGTCAGTAGTTCAGTATGTCACTGTGAACTCCTTTGAACTCCTGAAATATAGCCATTTCTTGAGGGCAAGTACAATAGTGGTCTAGGCACTGGCACTCAGCAGTTGGAGTTCATTCTTTAGCTATCTGAAAGTTGCTAAACTTCCTAAAAATCCATTTTACTTGCTTTCCTTCCTAGTATAATGGGAAAAAAAAACCAAAAGAGGAATAAGGTATCTTTAATTCCAGAGGGTATAAATACGGCTATAATTGCTAACAATTACCAATCACTTACAGTGAGTGGTAAATTATAAGGGAATGTGTTTCTTGACAAAAAGATAGCATTTATTGAGTGCCTTTTATATACCAGCTAGTGTTCTTTGAGGTTTGCAGTAATTACAATATTTAATCATCAGAATCAACCCTATTACTGTTATTGGAAACTGAGGCACATAAAGGTTAAGGAGCTTGTTAATAAGTATAGAAATTGGACTTGAGCCCAGACACTTTAGTTCTAGAGGCTGTACTCTATACCCTAAGTAACAATTGCTTTCTTATATTCAGTCCAAAAGTTGTGTTGTGTATCGGTGGTGTGGTTGCTTTAATTGGTGTGTTAATCCTCTCTCACTGAATATTACAGACACCGTCATCTGCCAAACTTAGCCAAATGCCATTGGCCTTATTCTGAGGTCTCTCCCCTCCCCCCGTATCCCCTCATCAGGTGCTCATTCACTTTAAAGATCAGTTAGACTTCAAACCACCAAGCTCTTCGGGTGTGAGAGCCTCTTAATACACCACTGCAATAGTTTTGCCATTTTGCATGGTGTATTTTTCATATTTTCACTTATTTATTGTTGTGGCCATGTTCTTGCTTTTTCCCAGGGGAGAAAAAGTGATGCCTGGAGTTTTGGCACCAATGTAACAGATCTTGTGGTTGACCTTCACATTCTCAGTTAATGATTCCATAATTCAAGAGCGATCTCAAACTGTTTTTAGACTCAGTTACAAGTTTCCATGCCAGTATTCTTTAGTAAACCTGCTGCAGTCCCAATTTCACATTCCATAGTGATATGTTTCCCACTGGTACATTTCTTCTCTTGCTTTTGAACTTTGGTCAATACTGGATTATCAAAGGTGTTCATGGTTTGAACCATTAAAGGGCATGTCTGACTTCAGTCCCCTTCCTCCAAGGAGATTCAATGTACTCTTTACAGATAGTTTACCTTCTCCCCAGAGGCGTTTATACCGATGATAGAAGTCACCTACATCTCAACGTTGTGGACTTTGGGGACTATTGAATTACATCTGCTTCCTCAATTACACTACAAGCTAGAGTATTCAATGTCTAGATCAATATCTGGCATTATATAGGCAACTAAATATTTAGGGAAGGGAAGAAGAGGAAGGAAGCACACTGGCACTGCTCCTCGTATGCTGGTTCTATTCCTTCTGAGGGAAGAATGTAAGCAGCAAAGAGAGGGTGACCACTCTCCTCACATTTGCTTACCTATGAGAAACTATTCAAATCTCTCTGTGACTTTCATGGATATCCAAGGCAATGTTTGTTCCAATAATGACAACTTCACCTCACTAGAGATTTCATTATTGTTAGTCAGAAAGCTGAAACTCGCAAGGGTTTTAATAAACATCAGAAACTTATGCCATATGCTGTTCTTTTCCCAGTCCACTCAAATGCAGTACATAGTATCATCATCTACTTCATTGTTCAAATAAGAGTCTGAGCATTAACCTTAATTCCTCTGTTTCGCACCTCCCACAATCCAAATAGCTAGTTTTCAGAATTGACCTTAGAAACACAAATTAGAAACATACTTAAATATTCTCTGATGGTCTCTATGAAACTTGGAATTAAAAGTAAACTCTTGACAACTGCCTACAAACCCCTCAGTATATGGTAGGTCTATACTACTCTTCAAATTTGAAGACAAATGTATTTCCCTTTTCCTTCAGTTGAGGCTGGTCCTTATAGTTGGGTTGGACCAAACAAATTCAGTGGAATTGCTGTTCTGGGACTTTCTAACTCAGTCCTAAGACTGGGAGCTTCTACTTCTCTCTTGGGCTGGAGTATCACCTGGCTGGACACCATGTGGAGAGATGCTTGGAAGGATGACAGGTCATCACGGATGTTGCAGCCCCAGAGGAGCTCCCAGGTGACTAGTTATGAGTAATTCTAATATAATGTGAAACAAAAAACTTCCTGGATGAGCTCTGTCAGGATTCATGACCCAGAAAACCTTGCAAAATTGTTTTAAACCACTGTATTTCAGTATAGGTTGTTAAATAACAATAGATAATTGACACATAGAGCTTGTATAAAAACATACAGCAGGAAAAGGTTAGGAACATATGCAGTGAGCTGGCTTGTTTTGCGGGGAATATAACTCTTGCCTAGTTGTCTTTGCAATATGACATGGGCTACACAGTCCAAGGAAACCTGAACATGGGCTATACATTGCTGTCAGTATGCTGCCGTTGCCATAAAATATATGACTACTTTGGGGGCCATTTGCGTGGTGAGGTCTTAGCACAAAAGTGAGCTGGCAGAATAAATTCCAGGTGTGGACAGTGTCAACTCCAGAATACAGCAAGCAGGTAATAGCTTCTGACTCAGTTTGAATTCAGGATGCCAACTCATATAAGCATTCTGAGAAATCACCAGGGAACAGGAGACATCAAAAGCTGTAGTTTATGTCAGGAACCAAAGAACAAGAAGTAGAAAAAGAAGTCAAGGTAATTAAGAGAAGGGGATCTGGAAAGAAGTCACTGGTGTGTTCTGTATTCTGCCTTGTGCTGTCTTCACTGGCATAATTCCTTTGGTTGTCCTGAAGGAACTTTCTGGAGCTTGGCCCTTGCTATTAAGATACACATTTCCCAAAAAGTGACTCCACTTTCCCAAATTATGGAGCAGCAAATCTATGAAGATACAGTTTAAAACAATGTTCAGTTTTAGGATAGTATTTTCAATTCATAAGCTTTTTAAAAAATGTGACTGCATTCTCTGAAGGCTTGAAAAGCTGTAGATGGGGGTGCCTGGGTGGCTCAGTCAGTTAGGCATCCAGCTTCGGCTCAGGTCATGATCTCTTGGTCCGTGAGTTCAAGCCCCGCGTCGGGCTCTGTGCTGACAGCTCAGAGCCTGGAGCCTGTTTCAGATTCTGTGTCTCCCTCTCTCTCTGACCCTCCCCCGTTCATGCTCTGTTTCTCCCTGTCTCAAAAATAAATAAACGTTAAAAAAAAAAGAAAAGCTGGAGATGGAAAGATCCTGGCCTCTCTACCTGAACGACAATCTTTCTTTATCTACTTCCTCACTCGTGGATCCACTCATGGGAACAGCTGCTTGAAACTGGTTTATCATTCTTTCTAGATTGACTTCTTGACTTGACTGTCACCCCTTCTGAGAGCTCAGCTCCCCCACTTATAAAACTGAAGCAGAAATCCCTTTATCATGATGCTAGAATGTAAATTAAATAAGTAGTAATTTGTTAAACACTTTGAAAATGAAAATGCTAAGTATTGTTATTATTTCAAGGGTAATTTACTTCTTCTGATTCATTTGTAATTATTTCATCAAAACAACATTCAGTAAGAGCTGTTTGATGTGTAAAATGCCTTATGGGCCTTCCCTGTAAGACTTTTGTTATCAAAATTAGTTGAAGTCCTTGCCAAATGGAACTCACTTGCACTCAAAAGGTTTGTTATACTGTAATTCTGAAATCACTTCTATTACCAGGTCAGAGCGTATTGGAAAACGAGCAAAGTCCAGAGCAGTGACCCATCCCTGTACTTGTCTGTAATAGTCCCTTACCAGAACATCAAAAGTGGACCAAGGCCAGGCCCAGGTACCAACTGGGAACTTGATCAAATTTTGTTTGACCCCTTTCCCTGACCTTTACACCATTCTGAGAAGTCCTGGTACCTCTGTTTCAGGTGCCCAACTCAGTCTTTCCAGAATTTACATACAGCTCTATGTCTGTTGGAAGATTGTTGTGATACAGTGAGTCCCTGAATAAAATGAATCATGATGACCCCAAAATGATACATTTTTCAACATTTCCAAAGTACTTCTTAGAGCAGAGGGGCCTGAATAGTTCATCTTTGTTTTGTAGGCATGAATCATAACAGGAAATAGCCAATGATAAGAAGTCTCCTTGAAATCTAGTCATGTATCTTAAAAAAAATCACATAAATGTTGACTTTTCTATATACTGTATTCCTATTCAGTGTAAAATTTGTTTAAAATTTATTGGCTATGTTACATAATTTCTTCCCTAATTTCTCTGAAATCTCTTTCTTTAAAATCCATCTCAGCCATTACTACCTGAAGCTCCAAACAGTGTTGGTCACTCTTGTTAGGTATCGTCACACTGTATTGTTAATTACTGACAGACAGGGATTATTACTTTTATAATGCTTGCATCCCTAGCATTTAATATATTTTATGGATCTAAAAATTAAGTCTAATAAAATAGAAACAAATGTATTTCTAGTGATGAACCTGGCAGCACAACATAGTACAGAGAAGATAGGCTTTTAGTTGTTCACCCATGGGCATTCATTCTAGCTATGCTAGTTACTCAATGGCTCACTGTTTTAAGATCATTTATTTTCTTTGCATCCTAGCCTTTTTTTCCCCTGTGTGTAAAAAGGAGAAAATACCTATTTGAGAAAGTTGTGAATATAAATTAATTTAATGGGATTTTCTTTTACATGAAATCGAATATTGGTTAAGATGATTTAGAAGTGATTAACAAAAAACTGAATAAAATTGCTTTAAAATGAGAAATTATTCCAAAAGGAGATGGCCAGGTGTGCAGTAGTTCTAGGTTTGTTGGTTCTGGGGATAGACCGGAGGCTCTGATGCCATCTGTGTTTTTGTCCTGACATTTTTAGCATTCTCACTTTTGACCTAAAGTATGTATTCCCCTGGCCACAAGATGGCTATGGTAAATTCTAAGTAGCACCTCTCCACACAATTACTTCTATCATGCATCGGATTTTGAAAAAATGAGGAAACCCTTTACAAGATGTGTGCCTGAAAAATCTCCCCACAAGTCTTATGGATGACAACTGTGTCACAGGCCCTTCCTGAACCAGTCACTGGCCAAAATCGCAGATTCTCCTAGCTGGTTTAAGTCTATTATGATTTGCCCATGGAACTCAGAAGAGTTTAGCCTCCTTAGAAGACCACAGCCACCAGATATATTAACAAAATCTGTTAATTTAGTGTCGAAGAAGCTGGGGAATGGTAATAGGGCAGAAAGATAACAAGGGCCTCTTCTTCCAAATTTGTAGTTATTTCTCTAATCACTCCTATCTAGGGAAGAGAATACCTTCTCAAGAAGGCTTTTCCTTTTCATTGACTGACTATATTCAATTATACTTGATTTCATTATCTTCCCTAAGTATCCTTATGGGGTCCTATAATGTGGAATATTTATTTCATGAATAACATGAAACTCCAGATACAAAGAGGGACGAGGATCTCCTGCATGTGGGCCAGTTATCAGTCTCACTCTGCTTCTGTCTTGCGCCCTTGAACGCCTTCCTGCTTAATTAACACGGCAGGAGGACAGCATCACTGCGAGTCAGTTTGGCTTCCCGGATCGACCATGATGCTGATTCCACATTCATAATTAATTCTCCCCAGTGTTAAGAATGGAGATGCAGCTGATTAAGAATTCTTGGTAGATTATTGTAGATGTCTGAATTGCTGAAACATCGGGCAGCCATGCAATGTCTTTTTGATCTACATAAACATGGAATGTGGAAGAAGAAAGGAGGCATTTTTCTTTCCCCTCCAGAAATCTCACTTGACATTTAGCAAGGGACATTTTTTAGAATGTCAGTTTGATAAAACTGTTTGCAGGAGTCACCCAGCATTTGCTACTGAGCTATAACAATTGTTAAGAGCCATAATTACTCTGGGCAGGTTTAAAGAAAAAAAATGTTATCAGAAGATTTGGCAAAATACCTCCAAGCAAATAGCTATGCTTCTTCTAGCCTTCTGTTGGATTATAGTTTTTCTGATGCACTCTCACTAAATCTGAACTCTGGATTAGTAGCAAAGTTAGCAACAGTTGCCCTAGCAGATGGGATTGTACTAGTGTATATCAGTGGTATGGGCTGCATAGATGTCTTCAAATATAGAAGACATAAATCCTAGGAGTGGGATTTTATATCTGGGTATCATAGCATCAAGTAACAGTAACAATAACTTGTATTGAAGTTACTATGAACTACTTACTGTTCAAACAGCTTTCCATGTAGGAGCTCATTACATAGTCCTATAGCCCGGGGAGTGTTATTTCTATTTTACTGATGAGGAAACTTTGGCTCAGAGAGGTAAAGAACCTTATGCAAAGCCACATTTAAATTTGAACCTTTTTAAGATCCAGAACTTCATTCATGGCTGTTACATTACCTGCTGATACATCCCATGCATTCATGAGCTTTATATTGTGAGTCTAGGGAGGACTGTACTTCCATTTCCTTATCTACTGAATAGTTGGGGGCTATTGGTTGAGTGCTTACTAGTTCCTGGGCACTAGGGGGCACTTATTACGGTTTTGGTTAATTCTCACAGAGACCCTATGGGGCAGGTGTTAAGTCTTAAGAGAGTCTCTTCATCTGAGAAGCTGAGGAAGACAAATGTTAAATAGCTTGCTTGTAATTAGTGAGGCCAACATGAAAATCCAAGAAATCTGGCTCTGGAGCCTGGATGTGAATGATGCCTATCTTGATGAATAATTGCAAAATGAATACACACACACACACACACACACACACACACACACACACGCATTTTCAATAAGATGAAAGAACCAAATTGAAAAGTCTCATATTTTTGAGGAAGATGGCTATACTATTAGCAATATAATTTGTTTGTTCCTTCACTTGTTAAAAGCCAGGTTAAAAATGATTTTCCATATGCAGTAGCTTTACTGGGTACTGTTTGTAGAAAGGCAAAACTGACCTAGTCCTTTCTGTCAAAAAGCCTTATGATTGAAAGGAAAAAACAAAACAAAACAAAAAAAACACAGTCCTGGAATCACACAACTTAGAATACAGTGGCTACTGAGAGCAACAGCATCTATTTTACCCTCAGAAGTCTTTTGAGCAAACCACCCTGGGTCACGTTTTCCCTCTGTTTGTGGCATGGTGAGGAGGGGAAGGCTGTGTTGCCCCTAGACCTCTTTGGAGAAATGATATAGACATTCATGAGAGGATTCCTGTGGAGTGCTTGGAAGATTTTAAGAAAAGTTGCTTCATCACTATTTCAAGGTTCTATTATCCCCAAATGCCACCTCAACAACTATCAAAGGCTGATCTTCAGAAATTCCATCCTGCTCTGTACACAAAGCAGGATGTTCTCTAAGGGGAAAAGGCAGTTCTCCTGCTGCATCGAGGGCCTATGGTATTGCTGATCTCCCACATCCTTTGTTTCAAGCTGAGTCCCTGTCACATAAAAAGATCCTGTGTCAGTTTCTTGCTTATTGAGTGAATTAAAGACTCATTTAGACTACTTTAAGATAGAGGGTGTTTCATAAGGGTAAAGGGGCAACATTAGAGTACGACTGTTAGCAGCATAGGCTCTGAAGCCATAAGGCTTGGGTTTGAATCCTGGCTCTAATAAGCAATAGTCTTGAAACTTGCACAAATTAATTTAACTTTTTGTGTCTCAATTTTCACATGTGTTCAATGAGAAAAACAGTAGTAATGACCTCATGGAGATTTTTTTAATGATTGCATGAGTTGTATATATAAAGTGCTAGAAGAGTAACCAGAACTGAGTCAACACTCCAGAAGAGGTTGTTTTCATCATTGTCTCAGGAATTTGAAGCTCTTGGCATTGGTTATGATCTCAGGCTTTCTTAGCCACATGACATTGATGACTTTCCCTGTATATTTCTGCTTAGCCGTTTGTCTGATATCTCAAAATTTCAGTAGAAACATGGCCTCTCACAGTCTCAACCCTATCTCTTTTATCCTTCTGTTTCTAACTCCCATTGTCAATTGCACCAATCTCCCCTTGTTTCATAGTCCAAATTCTTGAGAAAGAAAATCTCCTGGCTCAGATCACTTTCTTACAACAGGGCATTTTCCTTGAACTTGCCAAGCATTGTAGATCTGATGCTTTGTCTAATTGGTTGTGTATTGAACTGGTGTCTTAGTCCCTCTGGGATACTGTAATAAAATTCCACAGACTGTGAAGCTTGTTAACAACAGAAATGTATTTCTCACACTTCTGAACATTGGAAGTCCAAGATCAGGGTGCCAGCATTATTGGGTTCTGGTGAAGGCCCTCTTCCAGGTTGTAGACTACTAGCTTCTTGCTGTGTCTTCACATAATGGAGGGACTAGGGAGCCCTGTAGGTTCTCTTTTATAAGAATATGAATCTCATTCATGAGGGCTCCGTCCTTATGACCTAAGCATCTTCCAAAGGCCCCAGCTTCTAACTATCACATTGGAAGTTAGGATTTCGAGTTGGAGGATTCCTCACATTGGAGGATTATGAATTTGGGGGGACATACTCATTTAGACTATAGTAATTGGAGTTATTTAGTCTTGCTTGTCCCCCACACAAGGGGACATTCTGAGGCATGGCCTGTCTAATTCAAGTAGAGTCTAGTAGAAGAGTGGAGTATGGGACCAGGAAGTGTGTGCTTAGTAATATTATACAGTGAATTGTCATACCATTTATATGTTTTTCATTTCTTCATTACATATCTTCAATTCTACTTTTAGGACAGGACTGGCTCATCTTTGTACCTGCTGAAGCAAGCATAACAATAGACATATTGGGTGTTTAAACATGTGGTGTTTTTTTTGAACTTTTAATGTTTATTTATTTTTTAGTGAGAGAGGGATCTCAGAGTGCAAGCAGGGGAGGGGTAGAGAGAAAGTAAGACACAGAATCTGAAGCAGATCGCAGGCTTTGAGCTGTTAGCACAGAGCCTGATGCAGGGCTTGAACTCATGAACCATGAAATCATGACCTAAGCCGAAGTCAGACACTTATTTTTTTTTTAATATATGAAATTTATTGTCAAATTGGTTTCCATACAACACCCAGTGCTCATCCCAAAAGGTGCCCTCCTCAATACCCCTCACCCACCCTACCCTCCCTCCCAACCCCCATCAACCCTCAGTTTGTTCTCAGTTTTTAACAGTCTCTTATGCTTTGGCTCTCTCCCACTCTAACCTCTTTTTTTTTTTTTTTCCTTCCCCTGCCCCATGGGTTTCTGTTAAGTTTCTCAGGATCCACATAAGAGTGAAACCATATGGTATCTGTCTTTCTCTGTGTGGCTTATTTCACTTAGCATCACACTCTCCAGTTCCATCCACGTTGCTACAAAAGGCCATATTTCATTTTTTCTCATTGCCACGTAGTATTCCATTGTATATATAAACCACAATTTCTTTATCCATTCATCAGTTGATGGACATTTAGGCTCTTTCCATAATTTGGCTATTGTTGAGAGTGCTGCTATAAACATTGGGGTACAAGTGCCCCTATGCATCAGTACTCCTGTATCCCTTGGATAAATTCCTAGCAGTGCTATTGCTGGGTCATAGGGTAGGTGTATTTTTAATTTTCTGAGGAACCTCCACCCTGTTTTCCAGAGCGGCTGCACCAGTTTGCATTCCCACCAACAGTGCAAGAGGGTTCCCGTTTCTCCACATCCTCTCCAGCATCTATAGTCTCCTGATTTGTTCATTTTGGCCACTCTGACTGGCGTGAGGTGATATCTCAGTGTGGTTTTGATTTGTATTTCCCTGATAAGGAGCGACGTTGAACATCTTTTCATGTGCCTGTTGGCCATCCGGATGTCTTCTTTAGAGAAGTGTCTATTCATGTTTTCTGCCCATTTCTTCACTGGGTTATTTGTTTTTTGGGTGTGGAGTTTGGTGAGCTCTTTATAGATTTTGGATACTAGCCCTTTGTCCGATATGTCATTTGCAAATATCTTTTCCCATTCCGTTGGTTGCCTTTTAGTTTTGTTGGTTGTTTCCTTTGCTGTGCAGAAGCTTTTTATCTTCATAAGGTCCCAGTAATTCACTTTTGCTTTTAGTTCCCTTGCCTTTGGGGATGCGAAGTCAGACACTTAAAAGACTGAACCACCTAAACATGTGCCCCTAAACAGTTTTTTAAATAGTTGGTGAATGAATGAAGGGTTATGTCTTCTATTTTTACTTGTGAAGATAATGACTAATATTAATACGCTATTTACAACTAAGTTATTATAATTTAATTCTAGACTCTGAGTTTAATTTATGCTATAGAATTTAATTTTCTCAATGAACCCTATAAAATAAAATTAATTGTCCCCATTTAACATATGAAAAGGAGCCCTTGAAAGAAATTTATCTGGACCCACATAGATATTAAGTGGTGGAACATGTATTTAAGTCCATGTTTGTTTTATTTTAGAGCTTATGGTTTTCATGCTATATTATCATCTCGTTGTGATAGTTCATGCTTATTGGGTTTTGGCCCACTCTTCTAGTCATCAAGATCTCTTTAAATATTCTAGCATTTATGTTATCTAACTCCCTACCTGTTCTCTTGGATAAATATACAGGGTACACGTTCTGTTTGTTTAACGTTATAAGGTCAAGTATAGAACCTAATGACTCAAGTGTGGAGCCCTTCCTAATGAATGATGCCAAAGTAATTTAATCTACTTTCTTTGGGTGCAGTGTTCAGATAGTTACCAATCCATTTAATAGTACTGTCAATCAGCTCACAATTCTTCATGCTGACCTGAAGAAGGTCTTGAGAGATTCTGTAAATGCCATGGGGAAATAAATTAACACTTGCACAAAAATTCCATTTCTCTACAAACATATACCAGGCAATACTTGCTTCTGCAGTGCATCTATTCCTTATCACCTTATTTAACTTAATTTAATTTATTTTTAAAGTTTATTTTGAGAAAAAGAGTGTGTGCATGTGTGTGCTCACATGTCGGGGAGGGACAGAGGGAGAGAGAGGATTCCAAGCAGGCTCTGTACTGTTAGCACAGAGCCCAACATGGGGCTCAAACTCAAAAATCCTGAGAAAATGACCTGAGCTGAAATCAAGAGTTGGACACTCAACCAACTAAGCCACCCTGGTGCCGCATTATCACCTTATTTTAAAGGAAGCTTCAGTCATTTCCCACAAATTGCTAATTTCATAAGGAGGACAATAATGGGAAAGTATCTTTTAAAAGAAATTCTCATCATTGGAAAGTTTGAATTTTCTCATTGTCTCTGAGCATAGTATTTATTCATTGAGAGCTCCAGGTTTTTTGGAAAAACAGCAGAAGGAAGAGCCTAAGTGGATGGAAATTCATGCCTCATCTCTGAGGACATATACATCTGGTTCCTGTGTTTCACCATTTAAAAAGTATCTGATTGGACCCACAGTCTAATTCCACATAGTGGCAAGGCAAGACTAAAGAATCAGTGGTTAGAGTTTGAGTTCTGAGAATTTTTGAATTCACTAAAAAGGTGAGGAACATGAATGGCAGGCTTCTATTGACCAGATGGTATTTGGAGGAGTGCATTTTATTCCATTTAAGTATTTCTTACTTTTAGAAAGAGGATTATGGATTGGGCTAACATGTAGAGACAGAATAATGACACATCTTATTTTATAGACTATAAAGACTGAATGATAATAGGGTAAATTATACATGGTTTATCAGTGGTTTGTAACCTTTTGGGAAGTCATGATGCCGTAATGAATTCTGAGAACTTAATAGAAGCAATAATCTTCTCCCCATAAATTCCCCCTAAATAAACACACTCAGTAGTATATCTGATTTCAAAGGTTTTCAAGAGTGAATGAAGCCTGCTCTTGGAACCCAAGTCAAAGGTCCTTGGGTCAAATAATATTTAAGAAAAGGGATAAAGTTGAATTCCTGCCCAGAATTGGTGGGAAAAAGTAAATTACAGAACTGTGTAATAAAAAGTAGATATTTTGATATTTTAGAATGCTTAGTTGATTTGGTTGAGTCTCTGGGAATCACTGTGTATTTTCAAAACAGCTACAAAGTGTGTGTGTGTGTGCGTGTGTGTGTGTGTGTATGCATGCATGCATGTGTTCAGATTTTGCTGCTCAATAACAGACCTGAAAGACTGGCATGCTTCCCCACATTTCTGAAGATATTAATATGTGTGTCTCGGGAGCACAGATCAGATTTCAGATATGCCTATGTTAGTCTGGTAGTTCTTAGGAAAGGTACATTCCTTGATATGGCAGCATTAGATTTTCAACCTACGTTAGAACAGGAATGAAACATGGATTAAGTACAGAGGAACATTTGAACTAGCCAGATAATAGCATATAAGTAAGATGTGTGAAGTAGCAAATGTATATAATAATTGTTGAAGAAATATTAGAGGTGACTTAACAATGAACAGGGAAAGGTGCGGATTAAGCCATATTAATACATTTCTATACAATATATAGAAAATGGGTATTTGGGGGCACCTGGGTGGTTTAGTCAATTAAGCATCTGACTCTTAATTTCAGCTCAGGTCATGATCTCATGGTCCTGAGATCCAGCCCCATGTTGGATTAAGATTTTCTCCTTCTCGCTTTTTCCCTTCCCCACTTGTGTGCGCTCGCTCTCGCCCCCCCCCCCCCCGCCCTTCTCTTTCAAAAGGGCATTTGGAGCATTTTATTTTGGGAAAATTAACATTTTATTTGGGGAGGTGGGAATTACTGAGGGGAATGGGTGAAGGCAGTCATAAGGTAAAAACTTATAAGATAATTAAGTTCTGGGAATGTAATGTACAGCATGGTGACTATGGTTAACTATAATATATTGGATATTTGAAAGTTGCCTAAAGAGTAGATCTTGAAACTTGTCATCACAGGAGTGCCTGGGTGGCTCAGTCATTTAAGTGTCCGACTTCTAGGGGCGCCTGGGTGGCTCAGTTGGTTAAGCGTCCGACTTCAGCTCAGGTCACAATCTCGCAGTCCGTGAGTTCGAGCCCCGCGTCGGGCTCTGGGCTGATGGCTCAGAGCCTGGAGCCTGCTTCCGATTCTGTGTCTCCCTCTCTCTCTGCCCCTCCCCCGTTCATGCTCTGTCTCTCTCTGTCTCAAAAATAAATAAACATTAAAAAAAATTAAAAAAGTGTCCGACTTCTACTCAGCTCATGATCTCACAGTTCATGGGTTTGAGCCCCACGTCAGGCTGTGTGCTGACAGCTCAGAGCCTGGACCTCCTCTCTCACTGCCCCTCCCTCGCTCACACACACACTCTCTCTCTCTCTCTCAAAAAATAAACATTAAAAAATGAAAAAAAAAACCTTGTCATCACAAGGTGACATTTGCAACAATGTAAGGTAATTGATGTTAACCAACCTTATTGTGGCAGATTTGCAGTATTTGCATATATCAAATGCTGTACATCTTGGACTAATACAATGTTATGTGTCAATATCAACAAAACTGAAAAAAGCATTAAATCTAGTACTGACTTGCCTAAGTTGGTATTTGATAGTAAAGCTAGATAATTACAGAATGAGGAAACTGGATGATGGTAAAACCAAAACAGTGGATTCCATTTGGAATAAACTTGGAAGCCTTTTATGGCACAGTTTATTAATTTCAAATCCTGGTGTGGAGATACCTGTGCTGATTTGCAGACCTGCGTTATTGCCATTGAAAATTGAGTAAGTAGGTTTAAAGGTAGGTTAACATCTTGTGTAGTGTTTTTTAGTAAGAAATTTGCCCTTTCAAGAGTCACTAGATGTAATCAGAGGCATAAGATTGACTGTCATACCCTGCATTTAAGCACCTCTCTGCTTCTGCGTCTAGGCTTATAGAAGAAAGGGAGGTGTTTACAATTGGCAGTTGACTTTTGTTTAGGTCAACTAGCTTAAACTTGTGCCATAAGTTGACTCTCACAGACCTATGGCTGCTTGTTAGACCACTTTTTTCCTAGTCAGTACTGGAAAATTCACTGATATCCTGCAGCTATAACTTACTACTTTTTTTTATATCTGCAAGTGGGCATTGAGGTTGTCACTGAGTATTCCCTGTGATTGTTGACATTGCAAAAACAGTCAATAGTATTGGTGGCTTTTCCTCACAATTTCCCAGATAATTGTGCTATTTTAATTAGAGTGTGGATAGGTCTATAAACGAGCTGCTAGACTTTTACTCGGTAAGGAGCATCTATTTCTGTTTCAATTCACTACTAGTGTTCTCTAAGGAAATGCCAAAATGCTTTCCATCTGGAATTAGGAATCCTTTATTTTCATTGGGGAAATCTGTGCTTCTGGGAAATTCTTTAGTTTGCCTCATTACTCAGTTGCTGTGCTGCAAGAGATGGAAAACACCAGAAACTAAAACATCTTAAATGACCCAAGGGCTAGGTAGAGCAGGTTAAAGCAATTTGGATGCATTCCCACAAATAGTAGGTTAAAATCTTATAAATGTCCTATGAAGTCCTTGGGTAGGTATTAATATTTACACTCTTCAGTATAAGGAAACCATTTAGACGTGGTTAAGACTATGACTTAGTGAAGTCACTTGCCATGTTAATTTCAAAGTCAGATGACATGACTTCAATCAAACCCACACTCCTAGGTCACACTAGTCCAGCCATGAGAATCTGAAGAGAAAGAGAAGAAAGAGTAGGAGGCAGCACGTACAGGAAGCAAAACTTAACTTGCTTTGTTTGGGTTGGGAGTTACTTGTTTATGTTATGTAAATAGCGAAGCAGTTGAGTGGTATGAGAAAGTCAGGGAGTTAAATTCAGAAAGCCTCATGGCCCATTTTTGGCTTTGCCATCCAAGCTTTGTGATTTTGTGTGCTTACTCTTTTAATCTCAGGTTCTTCATTATATAATTAGCAATATAGTTTGTGGGAATAAATGAGGTATTATACTAACAGACTCATTTGCTGGAGTTTACTATCATGGAGGGTTTGGTTCCTAAAAGCTACCTATATGCCAGGCAAAATGGGGAGGGAGGGCAGTGTTAGTAGAGGGACGATTATTTGCCTGAATCATCTTCCATTTATTCCTCTCCTCCAGGGCTCTGGATCATAGAGTATGTGTACTCATAAATCAGAGAAATGAGACTAACAGCTTTATACATGACACTCCCTGTCTTCCCCAACCTAAATTTGAGAACTAGATTATCAGAGCCAGCCAGCTGGGGGCAAGTAGGGAAACTGGAAGAGAGAGAGTGGAGACCTGTTGGAGGTCTCTGCAACACCTACTTCACCTAGGGTTGGTTCGGATAAATCAAAGAAAAATAACCCTGACTTACAGTGACTTACAGTGAGCAAGGGAGACCTGAAGAGTACTGACTTGATCTGTTGCTCTTCTCTGATCCTAGCAAGTTGAGCTAATGTAATGGAAGTTTCCATTGAAACCTACCCTATATGCTGTGGGGTTTATAAACATTCATAGAATCACAGATTACCAGAGTTGCAAGAGAATTCAGAGACTAGTGACTTTCTGACTCAATTAGGCATGGGACTCTTGGTGCTCCTAAAAATCCAACATCTAAAATGAATTAAAATGTTGCTGCTCTTCCTGTACCAGAGAAGCTCAGAGCTGTTACATACCCCACATTGGGCACCCACAGTACCTTCAGAACATACTTTGAAAGCCATGGATCTAATCAGATGGCTCATTTCACATTTAGAGACCAAAGCCATAAACAAACTAAGTTACTGTCCCAAGTTACATAGTGAATTAGTGGTTAAACTTGAACAAGGACTGGGGCAGCTAGGTGGCTCAGTTGGTTGAACATGTGCCTTCGCCTCAGGTCGTGATCTCACGTTCATGAATTTGAGCCCCACATTGGGCTCTCTGCTGTCAGCATAGAGACTGCTTCATATCCTCTGTCCCCCCTTTCTCTCTGCCCCTGCCCCACTCTCAATCTCTCTCTCTCAAAAATAAATAAAGTAATTAAAAAAAAAAACCTGAACAAGGACTTAAATCTCCTTACTCCCAATGAGAACACTTCTTAATTCAACACACTATGGCCCTTTGCTCAGTTATTCTGGAATTTCTCTTTGGGACTTCATTTACCAGGAACCGGTAGACCTAAGATCTTCTGTCTGTTCATTCCTTGGACTGTTTATCTTTGTTATCTGCTGTTATCATCCATCCACAACTGCCTGGCACTGTCAGGAAGTGTCTAACTACACAGAGTTTGTGGTAGGGAAGCATCGAGGTGTGGGAAATTTACTTCTGATTTAAATGCCTTAAATGCTTCTAGACCCAGATCCTTCTAAGTTGAAGTTCCCTAGTTATTTATGGGTATCTTGTTTTCCTGTGAGCATCTTCTGCTTTGAAAACAAGGCACAAGAGTTATTTCCAAGCAGATGCCCTGTATGTGCAAAGAAGATTGTGTCTAAATAGGCTACTTTTTCAAGTTTTAATTGGCCTAATTACTTCATGTTTGTAAAGTGCCTTGAAGAGGAAAGGTACTGTATTAGAGTTGCTTGTTATTATTTTAGTTTCCCCAGTGGCATTTGCTGATTTCTTAAATTGCCTCTCTTGAAGTGACCTAATAATCAAATTGCCAGGGAAGATTTCTTCTTTTTAATTTTTTCTCTTATTCTGTTTTTAGAGTACCATTATTCAAACATAAGGGAAATTGGGAGACTAATGATGTATAGCACAATTTTCTCTTCTGACTCATTCAACTTTCCTGGTATCTTTCTCGAGTTCAGGATGAATTGGACCTTAACTCCCTGCCTGTCTCCCAGATTCTGTCTTTGTAAGTGTTAGGGCTGGCTTTTCCAGAGGGGCCATCTGCCAGTGAAATGTTATGCAGGGAGCCTCTGTAAAGACCAGGCCTCCTGGAAGACTTGAAGAAGAGCACCCCAATCCCTTAGTAGCAGGGATGAGAAAGAAATGAGCAGCTCCTACCTTTCAGTTCTCCACGTGGAGCAGCGGTACGGAAGGTGGAAGAGGATGTTGGAAGACATCAGACCTGTTGATGCTTTTTGTGAAGACAAAAGGGGTGTTTCCTCTCTTATGATGTCAGAGTTTTTCCTCCATCCATAAAACAGAGATTTATTTTCCTTCACCTATGAGATGATTAAAGAAATGGCTTAATTTTGAAGAGACTATTCTTGACTTCTAAATTAGATGAGAGAATAGCTTGTTTGTGGGGTGGGAGGAGGATTCTTGCCTACTCTTTACTTCACACGCAATACAGTCAGTTTAACCTCAGAGGGAAAGAAGTAATGCACTTATCAATGGCTGTCTTGCATTGAGGGCTTTCTACATTTGAAGTAAAGTTCTGGTCATTATTCATCATCACAATGGACCTAGGCTGTTTCTACAGGTGAGAATGTAGCAAGTCAGAGACAACAAGCACTTGCCTGAATCACACAAGGTGGAAGAGAGAGAGGCAGAAACAGAATCCTGATGTGTGTAACTGCACAGCACTGAAGCCATCTTCTTCCAAAATAAGTCCCTGAACATATTGAGGCATTGCTAGGAGGTGTTAAGTGACATATATCATTTAATTATTCCCCTAGCTTCAATATGATCTTTGTAAGTTTTTCACAGATTTTGGTCTAGGAGACGAGCTCACAGATATCAGGTAACATAGTTCAGGTCACATCTATTAAGTGGTAACACATCAAATTTAACTCAAGTGCTATGCAATTTTTTGCTTTTTAGTTTTATCACAGATTTCAGTGGCAACCCTGTACTTGAATGCCTTTAATAGGTTTATTTTTAGATCATTGTTAGTTATAGAAATCTAAGGGTCATATTATCAGCTAGACCAAGTTATCTATAAAAGAGGCTGAACATGGGTGGACAAGTTTATCTGGCTTATTGATTAAATTGCCAAACTTTCTAAACTCAGATTCTTTTGAGGTTAATATCAGAAAGTTATTTATGGTCATGTTGTTTTCTTGAATATCTTCTGCAGTAATGATAATAACCGCATCAATAATAGCTATCAATGAACAAGTGCTTATCATGTGTTGTTCCAAGTGCTTTTCATGAATGAATTAATCCTCAGAATAACTCCCTAGTCGACATCATCATTAACCCTACTTTGCAAAAAAGGAAATGTGGTCAAGTTTCAATGAATAGAAGAAAACTGAGTCTAAATGCAAAATGGATTCTAAAGCAGTGGTCTGGAAAGTGGTCTAGAAAGAGAAAATCCCTTTGAGGATGTCCAAACTTTATCTCCAGAACTCTATACAAGAGCCACTGTATTTTAGGATTTGAGGTCTTGCAGTAAATCAAACAATCTCATTCTCTTCATTCTGTACAGTTTCCACTCTAACCAATTCGGTAAAACTGAACAGCAAAGGAACTAGTAAGAATAAAAATTAACATAAAAAAGAGCAATAAAATTTGAAGGATGGCATTAACATGGAGGGTGGAAGGGGCCTACTGGAGGTAGATCATGCAGACCTATAAAGAATCTTACCTTTCTTTGAGAATTTTTTTCCCTTTTTTGAGAATTAGTTGTCTCAATCCATCTTTCCATCTCCAGTCATTTTCTCTCTGAGTTTATATTGAATTTCCTGTGTTCATGGAATTTAGGGCTCCTGATACAGACACAGAATTTAAAAAAACTAAACAGGTCAATCTTTTCCTCTCTCAGGCTGACTCAGGAAGGCAGGTAGCCTTAGGTTGTTTTCCAGTAACCTTTTATTGATTCATGAACAAGTCATAGAGGACATTAAAAGTTTAATGAAAAGTGGGAAAAATTTTATGTTTTTATTTTCTCATAAATAACCACAATCCATTTTGGAGTAGTAAGTCATTCAAATCACTGCCCTTTAATTTATACACAGAATTACATTGAAAAGATTCATGCAAATTGGGTTGTAAAAATGGAATTTTGTTTTCATATGGACTTAATTTGAAGGCCAGCTTTTCCCCCTTTATCATTTCTAAAGTTAGGTTCCTTATTTCAAGTTGGTCTCCATTGGTTTTGTGTCCAACCTCTTGTCAAATTGGGTGCCGTTCAAGTCTTTGTGATCTTTGAACAAGTGCGTATACCTTTTCAATGGAGAAACTAGTTAAAGATCTCTGGTGTATTTGCATACATGGTTGATAATTGGTGCTCTGTACTTCCTTTAAGAGGCATATGATGTCTTTTCTTCAAGGATGTTAAGATTGATCAGTGGGTTCAGATGGTCCTCAGGCAGCACCATCTGTTAAAAGTTCCCATTAGCCGTTTTTACCTAATGGAGTTTACGTGATCATTGTTTAGATCTATTATTTCTTTAGAAGTTGAAAATACATGATTTTCTAATTATGTCAGCCATTTAGCATTGATTAGCTGGTATTATTCTATGAAGAGGAACTTTCTCACCAAGAAAAGGCATTTTTAGAACTCAAAGGGACTGAGAGATACATGCTTCTGCTCATTTGACTGTTAAGGAATACCAAGGGCTAAAATGATTTCAGAGGAAATGTGATACTTGCTCAAGGCCACACAGATACTTGCCTTATGGCTGGAACAAGGATCAAATACATCAATATGTGGTAAGAAGTTTATCCTAGACCAGATTGTGCACCTCCAGCTCCACTGCCTCCAAGGGCCAGGCTTGTGCTAAATGAGTGCATCAGGGCTGTATAATACACTGGACATGATGAGGTTTGTGTCTAAAATAAGGCTCTAGTAAAAGCATTTAAATTCTGACACTTTAAAATACTGTGCTTGGAGGGGGCACCTGGGTGGCTCAGTCAGTGAAGCATCTGACTTCCGCTCAGGTCATGATCTCACAGTTTGTGAGTTCAAGCCCTGTGTTGGGTTTTGTGCTGACAGGTCAGAGACTGGAGCCTGCTTCAGATTCTGTGTCTTCCCCTCTCTCTGTCCCTCCCATGCTCATGCTCTTTCTCTCTCAATAATAAATAAATGTTAAAAAATAATTTAAATACTGTGCTTGGCAAAATACCGACAATTGAGTACCTATTCTGGATAGATGTTTAGACTATTTTCTCAGGTAGCACAAATGGACATGTCTTATTACAGTGATAGAGAAATGGAAAGCCCAAGGATTAATTGACTGACATAACACATAAAAGTAGCAGTATGGCCTGTAAGGCAGTCATCATATATAGGAATATTCTTATTCTCAATTTCTAAAGTTAATAAAAGGCATAGTCCTAGCTACCAAAATCAACTTTCCTAGACATGTATATTATAAACATGATGAGAAATGTAATAATTAACAGACCATAAGAAAAAAATGGCACTATCTTGAATTGCTTTCCATCTTTATTGCTACTGGTCTGGAGTGCTTCTTGCTATAGAATCCTTCAACTTTGGCATTCCATTCTCCCTCATTTCCTATCTTATGTATCATTTGTTTCAAGTCTTGAAAAGAACTTTTTCAAGAGTTGTACAGTTTTGTTACTTAGGTTTATTTTTTGCAGTTACCTGACAGGTATAAACTACATTTTAACTGATGCCAGAGACGTTTTTTCAACCTCAAATAAAATGTAAGGACCCAGCAGTTACATTAGTTGGAAAAGTAGTACGAATCCTCAAGATGCAATGAGGTTGCCACTGAATGTCTTGTAGTAAGTAATAGCAGAAATCTCTGGCCCAAAGAGAGGGCAAGAGTGCCTACAGTGCTCACTGCATGACCCTGGAGTCTGAACCAGGTGTTTACCCAGTTGTTCTGCAGGTTGCCCAAGACACTCCTGCATTGCCTTTAGTTATACTCAATTTACCTGTGATTATAAGGCAGTTAGACTACAGAAGAAAGCCTCCAAGGCTTTTCAGATTCTGTTAGGCCTATGCGTGTACCTGTAAACCTACACACACACACACACACACACACACACACACACACACACACACAGACAGACAGTCATGCACCCCTAACTTTTGCTGATTGAATTGATTGATAAAAGGAAAGTATTGCTATCTAAAAAGTAGCTGTGCCACACTGTGACTGAGGGATTGTTCTTTTCCCTTCTGTAAAGAATCCTTCCTTCTTAAAATTATTAAAAAATTTTTTTTAATGTTTATTTTATTTTTGAGACAGAGACAGAGCATGAGCAGGGCAGAGAGAGAGATACACATACACACACAGAATCCAAAGCAGGCTCCAGGCTCTGAGCTGTCAGCAACACAGACCCACGTGGGGCTTGAACTCATCAACTGCGAACTCATCACCTGAGCTGAAGTTGGACCTCAACTGACTGAGCCATCCAGGTGCCCCAGAATTATTTTTTTACATGCCACCAAAATATGAACATTTGAAGTTGCCAATCACTTACAGAATATAACTTAATCAGGAGGGCTTTTCTCAGAATTGTCAACTTTAATATTTACAGTCAGGGTAAAGAATGTTGCATCAAATACCTTTAAATCTAGGTACTACTCTAGTAAATGCCTGAGTGACTTTCTTCAAGTATGCATATGTGTATCAAGGGAAGGATAGAGGTGGAAAAGGCAGGAAAGAGGAATAGTTTGTGGTTTGGTGAGAGTTCCTTGCAACATCACACAATCTAAGATGGCTGGATTCTTCCAGCCATAGAGAAGTATCATTAGGAGGTAGATCATATGTGGGGTGATGGAAAGACCAGAATTCCTTCTGGCTGCAAATTCCCTGAGTTATAGGGCCGTGCCTTAGTCTGTTTGGGCTATTATAACAAAACACCATTGACTAGGTGGCTTATAAACAGCAGAAATTTATTTCTCACAGTTCTGGAGGCTGAGAAGTTCAAGATGTCTGTAAGATTCATTGTCTGTTAAGGTCACTTCCACATAGACACCATATTCTC
Organism: Lynx rufus; assembly: GCF_022079265.1. NCBI lineage: Eukaryota > Metazoa > Chordata > Mammalia > Carnivora > Felidae > Lynx > Lynx rufus. Next base: position 94,471,884 of record NW_025814897.1, on the reverse strand, counting down.
ATGGCTGTAGGCTCACATGGCAGAAGGGCAAGGGAGCTCTCTTGGGCCCCATTTTAAATGGGACTAGTCCCATTCATGTGGACTGCTTCCTCATGAGCTGTAGGTTTCAACATATCAAAGTTATGGGGACACAAACATCAATCTGTAGCAGGCTCCTATCTTATTCTTTTTTAATACTTGTTTTAATACCAAGCACATACATGGCCCTGAAGCAATATTTGGGGCACTGTACTGAAAATAAACATTGTATATAATTCCCAGAGTCAATCTAGTAGAGAAAAAGATCTAAATTAAATGACTCAAGAGATGACATTCTACCTTTCTAGAGAAGGAATCTCCATGTTAGAGTTTACACCTGACATTACCTATTTTCCACCATGATTTATGCCAGACATTTTACCTTTTCTGAGTTCAGTTACCTCTCTTTACATTGTCTCTTTGGTATTTATACTGTCAAAATATTTATAGACTATCTAGTATGTTCTCACTTAGGCAAAGTTCACTTAGCTTCTTTAATCTGACCTCCTAGTCTGTCTGCCTCCTTCATCATGTTTGCTGCTCTTCTCTGGACCATTTCCAACTTTACTCCATCAAATCATCATAAAAACTGCCAAAATGAGCTTAGAATTCCTGAGCTGGGGGACAGCTGTCCTATGAATGAGATGCAATATCTGTGTTTTTATCTGGAAAGTACCACTTAGAGCATTGTATTCTTAGTTTTTCTCTTTTGTTTACATATTTCCTTTTATATTTATTTATCTTGCTAAACTGAGAGCTTTTTCAGGGCACTATCAAGACTCATTTTTATGTTCTCATATTTGCAGTGCTTGAAGCATAATAGGTGCTCAATAGATATTAACTGAGTACAGTGATCTAAAGTATCACTGTGTTCTTTACTCCTGGCCCCATATTCCTTAAATAGAAATGATTGAATCTGGTCCTAAATGACATGGATTCTTCCTTTTTCTTGTTTCTGTCTTGCTATGACTTAAAATAGAACAAAGTCAGGGTATGTAATGAAGTTACAAAGACACCCCCCCAGGGTATGGTAAACTTTGTTTTTATATCTTTGGTTTCTTCTTTTCTTATCCAATATTTAAATTATTTAGATGGCATTTGCTTTGAAATGGTTCTTTTTTTTTACTTGTATTTTCCCAACAGCCTGAGATAGTCTGTAGAAATTGATGTAGTAAGCTAGAAAGATCCAATAGTAATCTATTTAAACTTTTGTCCGCTTTATTTTGTATTCTTTGATTTTTCATGCTATGACACAGAGAAAAAAAAGTTTTCTGGACAATGTTTAAATAAGAAACTTATTCTAGCTGTGCTTTTTATGGTCATTATTTTGTAAATATACTACAATTATGAAATATAAATTCTGAGATTTTTATCAAAAAAACTTCCAAGAGCAGTGATAGAATGTTTCAAATTGCCTCTTCTTGGATGTGGACCCTTGAAAACATTTATTATGTGTGTATTCAATTATGAATTTATTTTGTTTGAAAACCAATTTTTCCAAAGAGCTCTAGTCACATGTTTTTTTTTATTTATCCTTTAATATTTTAGGTGATAGTAAAGCAGATATTGTTGGGTCATAGCTAGTCCATATTACTGATCCATGTTACTGCTGGAGATATTCCGACATTGGAGATTTACGTATCACATAATAAAATGGTGACATGTTCTAAGCCCATTCTGAGGGAAGAAGTAGAATATGTTTTCCTTATTATCCAAATGGATATTCAGTAGTGACAGTAAGAATAACCTCCTGATATTTTAAGCCACAGTGAACCTACGAGTTTTATAGTTGTTTTCTTAAGTCTTGGCCACTGCCTTAGTTGACATTGCTTGTATGTCTTTTTCTTCTAAGAGGTGGTCTGAAACCTTCTAAGAATGTATGTCTAACTTAAGTGTGAAAAGTGCTTGTACTTTTCTCATAGTAGAGTTTTCCAGCTGGTGTCTGGACTAAGAACATAGTTGTCATCACCGGTGTTAAAACCACATCCTTGTTTTTGGTGGTGTGAGTCCTAATTTAGTTTCAGATGAATCCTGGGTAGAAACAATAGATAGATAGATAGATAGATAGATAGATAGATAGATAGATAGATAGATAGATATAGATTATATAGATAGCAGTGAGAGCACAGTGTTCCTGTGAGCTCCTTACACACATCCCCATTGCTTTCAGAGATCTCTCCCACTCAGCCTGGACTAACTCTGGAGAGACTTGGGTCATCTCTACTAATTAGATAATTAGTCACATTTGAAAGGTACTTTGTTTGGGTGACAGCTTGTTAGAAAGCAACCATGACCTTTATAGATCTCCACTCCATTAAGTACAATTAACAAGCTCTTGCCATTGGCATGAGCTCTTTGCTTGGGGAAATTTGGGGATCTTGTTAGTAAGAAACAGAAGAGGAAGGGATGCCAGGAGAGGAGAGAAAGGTTGGCATCAATCAATCAGCAGCATAGGCGAATGACAGAGGTGGGTTCCTTTTAACTTTCTGGTTGTCAGATATTGAAACAAATTACTGTGCTACTGTTTGCATCACCAAAACATGTTTTCTGATACCTCAGGCAGTTTACCTCTCAACTGTGTTCCATTTATCATTTTCAGTCTACATCAGCAATCTCTTCATCCTGTTACAGGGGTATTGCCTGTGTGTGTGTGTGTGTGTGTGTGTGTGTGTGTGTGTGTGTGTATGGTGTGTATGTGTGTGTGGCTCTTGCTCTTTTTAAATGACAAGTTCCACAATAAGATCAGAGCATGAATCCTTCTAATTTCACTCTTGGAAGTCTCAATTTAATGTTAACAGGAAAGATGGTGAAGAGAGTGAGGACACAATCAACAGTGAGTGACAGTATGCTATTCTCAAGGAAGGGGGAGCATGGGAGAAGACAAAAATCACCCCTCGTGCTATGGGTTAATTTCCACGCTGTAGAAATACAATGATGTGATGGCAACAGTGCCCCTAGGAAAGAGCCAAGTTTTGTTCGGCATCCTGTGCTAGCCAATTTGGTCTTTATCAGTTGTTTGTCACTGCCTGGCATCAGAGCATGTGTAGTTTTATACATTTATGTCTCTTCCTTGGTACGTCTTGTGGCACCCTTGCTGCCATAACAGGACACCTGAATTCCATAAAAGGAGGCTTTTTTTGTCCTATGCTTTAAGCCTGTGAATTTAGTGTGGTTATAGGACATGACATTTCCACTTAAAAATAAACATATATACATATATAGTTACCTGTAGGTATTTGAACTCAGTAACTGATTTTTCTGTCTCTTTCTTCTACCTCATTTTGTTAGGCTTTTTCTACAGGCTAAGACAATTGAGAAGTACAGTTGACTCTTGAACAACATGGGTTTGACCTGTATGGGTCTACTTATATGTGGAAGTTTTTGGAAAAATACAAAAAACACCGTAAATGAATTTAAACTTCCTTAAGATCTTAGTAACATTATCTATTCTCTAGCTTGCTTTATTATAGGAACCAGTATATAACACATATACAAAATGTGTTAATTTACTGTTAGTGGTGAGGCTTCCATTCATTGGTAGGCTGTTAGTAGTCAAGTTATGGGGGCATTAAAAATTATACACAGATTTTCAGCTGTGTGGGGGGTTACCTACCCTAACTCCTGAGTTGTTCAAAGGTCAACTGTATATGTTTGGTATGTATAATTTCATTGCATATATAAATTTATATATATACCACTATATGTTATATATAATATATAAAAACAATGGTATAGTGTTTTATTATTTCAAAGATCCTGAGTCTAACTTATGAAGTATGGCTAAACTAAATTCAAGATAAAGTTACATAATTTTTCATGTATTTCATTTCTTTGGAATAGTTTATTGTGATATTTAGATAGATCAAGCTTTTTTAGCACAGCCTTTAAGTTTGTCAATTATCTGGCTTGCGTAGACTAATCCTGTTTTTCAGAACTCCCCTTCAGATAAGCCAGCTAGACTATCTATATTTCTAGTATATAAATGAAAAGACTTAAAGGTCACCATGTTTTGAATTTGAACAATGGCTTCAACATGTATTAACTTTGTGATCTCAGGTAACATCTATTTTAAATTCCTTGAGCCCTAGATTCTTCATCTTTAAAATGGTTTAATAGTACATCATGGTGTTACTGTAAAAATTAAATAAAATATTATGCTTAAGGTACATAGCTTTGTATCAGGTGCCTAACCAATGAAACACCAGCCAGATCTTGTATTTCTCTTCTGAGCTTTTCTTCTTGAGATTTCCTTTGCCTGGAGTCATTTTTCTCCACTTTTCATGTTTAAATCCTATCTTCAGAGGTTCCTGGGTGGCTCAGTTGTTTAAGCGTCCGACTTTGGGTCAGGTCATGATCTCGTGGTTCATGGGTTCGAGCCCCATGTTGGACTCTGTGCTGCCAGATCAGAGCCTGGAGCCTGCTTCAGATTCTGTGTCTCCCCTCCTCTCCACGCCTTCCCTGCTCGCACTCTCTCTTTCTCTCAAAAATAAATATTAAAAAAATAGTTCAAATCCTACCTTCATATCCCATCAAAAAGTCTGCTGCTGTGGAGGTATACGTCATATATGATGTCTTACAACACACTTATGACTATCACTTTGGTCACAAATAGAGTTTTTTAAATGTAGTTACTTAGATTAGAAGTTTGCTGAGGCTAAAGAGCATGCCATGTACCTTTCTTTGGGCTTTCCAGCCCATAAATAATGCTGATAATGAGTAACTGTTTAATAAATATTTGCTGAAAAGAAAGCTTTTATCAATAGATGTAACACATATTTATCTTCAGATAGACTGGTTTAGTTAGATTCTGATTCAGTATAGAAGTTGAAATTCTTAACATGCATTTTACTCTGAATTGTCGTCTTCTCATCCCACTTGTTGGTAAGGAATTGATTGTCATTTGATGGGTTGTAAGTAAGCATGGCTTTACAGAGTGTGCAAGCTTTTCCTCATTGTGACAGATACAAATGACCAATGAAATACATCATTCTATAGATGAATAATGGGACAAACTAAGTGTTGGTTAGGTCCTTTCCTTTCCTTTCCTTTCCTTTCCTTTCCTTTCCTTTTCTTTTCTTTTCTTTTCTTTTCTTTTTTTTTTTCTTTCTTTTCTTTTCTTTTCTTTCAATCCCATGGACTCTGTTGCCCATACCTTCATCACATGACATTAAGGTTTTTGTGTCTTGTTATGTCACTAGATTTTTTAAGGTAAAGGCCATAATATTCACATTTATATGTCTTTAATGTGGTTCCTATTATATAGCAAGGGTTTCAGTAACATCTGTTGAATTATTGGATGAATGAATAAATGAGGCACTTCTGATAGAGAGAAATTCCCTTAGGATGTAATCAACATGAAATGAATTAGAGAAAGCAATGGCATTCCTTTGTAGAAAAATGAGATGGATCAAATTGGTTATATTTTAACCAGACCATACAATGGTCCAAAATATTCCATAACACACATGAAAGACACTAAAAAAATATCGAAAAACTAAGGAAAAAAGGAAGTAAAAACTGAATGAACAAATTAACACATGATTTAAGGTCCAACAAACTTATGTTACCTGTCCAAAACTGCATAGCTAATGAAAGGCTAAGTAGTGTTTCAAAGCCATTTCCCTTCACAGTTAAGTATTACTTGTTACTACCTCCTCACTGTTTCCTTCACTTTTGTTATGTCCAGTGATTAGTTTATTGCATTGGTTACTATTTGCAATAGTTTCCCAAACTGGACTGGAAACTTGCATCAGTAACCCCTCTAAATCTTAGCATCTAGAGGAATGAATGATGCTAGAGAGTCAGTGGATAACCAGTAAACAAGCAGAAATTTCTTTTATCTTGAAAAAGAACTGTCCAACTGAAACTTCTGCAATGATTGTTATAGTCTATCATATATGTTAGTCACTAGGTACCTCTGACTATTGAACATTTGCAATGTGACTAGTGCGAATAAGAAACTGAATTTTAAATGTTGTCTGATTTTAATTTAAAATTAAAAAGCCATGTGTGGCTACCTTATTAGACAACATAGCCTTCTACAACACTTGTTCTTTTTGTTTGTTTGTTTTTGTTTTGCTTTGTTTTTTGCTGCCTCAGATTGTCTTCACAAAGATACACTGAATTCCCTTTTGTATTACCACATTATCAACACAAAATGAAACTTGTTCTTCTAGAACCCTTGGCTTCCCCCACCACCCATTCCCAGCATGATGCCTAATTGGCTCAAACTGTAATGTATTTCTTTATTCTGTTATTGACTCCATTACAGAAAATATATATATATTTTTTATAATTGTCTCCCATTTCTTTTCCTTCTCTTTATTTTCCTGGAGTCTTTTTATCTCCTGATATCCATAAGAGTCCCAACATCCCTATGCTTGAAATTGGGAGTTAGGGTCACAGGAAGATGACCAAAAAGAATTGTTCTCAAAACCTGTGTTACTGATTAGACAGAGAATAATGAAGGGGGTAGAGACTGTTGATATTTATCAAAGGGTGGGACAAAAGACACTGCTAAGGAGAAAAAGAAGTACATTGTGAGTATGTGTATCAATTAACACATGAGTGTTTACTAAGTATCAGGCACAGAGCTCAACACATTATATGTACTTTTATATTTAATGCTTTCAGCATCTTAAGGGATTTATTTGTATCTGAATTATACTTTTACTGAAACTAACAGTTTCCATCTAACAGTTTCCACTTACCCAGAGTGCAAATGGCTGTGTAAAGATTTGAACTAATGTCTACCTGTTTCATCTCTTAACCTATGGACTTTTGTAACTCTTGCACGAGACTTTCTTCAAAATGGACGTTGAGTGTGTAGTGAGTACTGGGTTGTACTTCACTGACCCCCCCCCTCCAGAATTTTACCTCATGGTTAACTTGTAAGACCCACCCAGTGCACTGTTATCCTTCCAGATCTTTCTGAACCTAATCTTCATGATTTGTCAGTGAAAGCTCTTTGTTTTCTCTTTTGGTAGCACAGCCCAACTCCATTAAAGGAAACATTGTTATTCTGTGCATTTTGTATCAAATAACAAATCTTTGGTTGATGCAAAAAAATTAGTCATTAAGTGTCAGCCATCTGCTTCTCGAATCTCCTTAAAGTGCCATATCAAATTGGCAGATACCATTGAATTTTAAGGAAAAAATCTTTAGTGTGAAAAAGTGACATTAAAGGTTTATGTCCTCTTCTTGTGGCCCAATAAACAATATTAATGGCAAAGCATGCAAAGGATTAATAGGTCCTCCCTGCAAGAGGCTCAGTTATAGCAATCCTGAGGAATTCTGCAGGCTAAAATATGAGCCCTACAGTACCTCTGCGGGCATAAATTATTTGGTTTTTCTTCTCCTTGAAGGAGAGCCTGTCACTCTAAAGGCAATTTTTCTCTTTGATCCTTTGTACTGTAATTTCATGTACTCCTTGCAATGCCCCCTCCCACATAGAGTGTTCTTCTCCCTACCCTTAGCCTTACACACCATCTTTCTCCACTAGTGAGCCCCACAAAATGTACATACTTCTTGCAGAGGTAGCATCCCCCCCCCCTTGTATGTTTAAGATACGTTCAGGAGCATGTTATGAGAATAGAGAAGGAAATTGAAGCAATATTTGAGTAAAGAAGTTTCTTAAATGCCAGTAGAAACTTGGCAACCTTAAATTCAATCTCTGGGAGGAATATTAGCATTCACTGACCCAGCTCTCATTTATAAATAAGGGAATGAAGCCCAAACTCATAAGCACAACGGCAGTTTGAATTTACAAATTTCAGATGTTTTATTCAGTATTTTTTCTAAAATGTTCTAGATTGTCTTTTATTTATTTATTTATGGAAAGTGGTGTTTATTTTTTTTTAATTTTTTTTTCAACATTTTATTTATTTTTTTGGGGACAGAGAGAGACAGAGCATGAATGGGGGAGGGGCAGAGAGAGAGGGAGACACAGAATCGGAAACAGGCTCCAGGCTCTGAGCCATCAGCCCAGAGCCTGACGCGGGGCTCGAACTCACGGACCGCGAGATCGTGACCTGGCTGAAGTCGGACGCTTAACCGACTGCGCCACCCCGGCGCCCCTGGAAAGTGGTGTTTAAATAGAGACCTTCAACCTCTGCCTTTGGCTAGACATGAATAGGCTTGATTGTAGTCATCAAACCTTATAAGATAAATAGGCAAATAAGTGGCAGCTGATTCTTTTTGGGGGAAGGTTTAGTAATACTCTCCTATTTAACTTAACTATAGAACCACATGATATCCTAAACATTACCCCTAGAAATTCAGTCATTTAAAGCATGAGAATTTAGTGTTTACCCTAGTAGAATTAGAGCTCTGTGTTGTTGTTAGTATTAATTGTCACCTTCATTAATGTTGGCAAATTATTTAATATCTTTAAATCTCAACTTTCTTGTTTTCAAAATGGGCATAATAATAGCAACCATGGAGAACTTATGTAATGATTACACCAGGGAGCTCACTTATATAAAAGTGTTTAGCACGGATCTAGCAAGAGTGATTACCAACCCTCACCACCCACAAAGGGAAGCCATTAATGTTTTCATTCCTGGACATGAATACACAGTGTATTAGGACAGTAGTGAAATGTTAAAATACATTTCTAGGTTTTCTGTCCTTAAAAAGATTCTGCTAAGTATATAAGTTATAATGAAGATACATCATTCATGTCTGAAGAAGCTGTGCAGGAATAGTCTGGAGAAGACCATGTTAGAGGACTTCCATGTTAGTCACTGTGACTGTATTCACACATTTGAAGGCAGAGCAATACGAGTAAACAGAAATGAAAAATTTGGGCAAAACATTACTTGGTTGGCTTTGGGGACCTGGGCCAGTGGCTCTTAAGGCAAGTGTAGTGTTACCCCTGGGAGAATTTAGGAAAACGTGGGAATATTTGTGGTTGCCATTTGGCCCTTAGTACCTATATTCAGGAATTCTGAAAGTCCTGTATTGCATGAGACATTTACAGACAGTGAAGAATTACCCAGCACCAAGAATCAAAAGTGCGTCCCTTTTGAATGAATATAGTGATAGTGAATGGAAGGAAGAGTTATGGAGAAATGAGTGTGATTGGGCAACAAGATAGGGCTCAAATCAGGGATCTTTTTCCTAAGCCATAAGTAAGTGAAAACTTAAAGTGAAGAGAGAGTGAGCTATAAGGTCATTTGTATACCAAAAAAAAAAATGTATTAATAACTTTCAATCTTCTGTACTGGATCAGACTTCTACCCCACTAGGAACATATCCCTACCTTTCCATGTCCAAGTAGAAATAAAAAGTCATTCAATATTAACAAGAGCTGGCCTTAGTCTTTTTTTTTTTTTTTTTTTTTTTAATTTTTTTTTTTTTTCAACGTTTATTTATTTTTGGGACAGAGAGAGACAGAGCATGAACGGGGGAGGGGCAGAGAGAGAGGGAGACACAGAATCGGAAACAGGCTCCAGGCTCTGAGCCATCAGCCCAGAGCCCGACGCGGGGCTCGAACTCACGGACTGCGAGATCGTGACCTGGCTGAAGTCGGACGCTTAACCGACTGCGCCACCCAGGCGCCCCAAGAGCTGGCCTTAGTCTTATAAGACCAGACAACGTAAGTTTTGAGATTACAAATGAAGAAATTAGAAGTTATAAATACTACTAATTAGGTAGGTTCTGTCCAGATTGTATATGTTCCAAAGCAGCTTAGCATAGTGATTGATTCTGGGCTCTGGATTGAGATAGCCTTGGATGGTATCCAGCCTCACCATTTGTTTCTAGGATCCTGATAACTTACTCTTCCTGTGCCTTAGTTTTCTTAAAAAAAATCATCATTTATCTTTATAGGATTAATGAAATAATTAAATATGTTAACACATATGAAGTGATTATAACAGCTCCTACCATAAAGTTGAGTGTTCAGTACATGTTACCAATTGCTGTTATTAGGGAGTATTCTAAGTGGAGCAAACTATTAAGAGAATGTGAGGAACATCTGCCAAATTATATGGCAAACTTCAGAATATGGAAGAAAAACCCTAAGAGAAAATAAAGGAAGACCCTATGTGTGAGTCAAAGATTTAGACATTATCTAATCTCATAATGACAGGTTGAAATTCATGTTTTTATTCAGCATTGGAAATTAGGCTGAAATTAAGAATTGATTCTAATGTCTATCTTAATTTCATGCAGTAACCAGGCCATACCTATTTCCAAATGTGGCATCATAACTTGCATTTTGGAGTGTTTTAGACCTTCCACTCTTTTCCCATTTTCTCTTCCCTGTTTTTTTTTTTTTTTTCCGGCCCCTGTTTACCTTTGTTCTGTTATTACTATCTCTCTGATCCTACTTGGTAATTAAACTAGACTGTTTCTGGAAATGAAGGAAAAAGAAAAATGTAGCTACTCTTTATTTACTACTGTGCTGTGCTTTTTGGTTAGGTTGCTACTTAGTGTGTGTGTATGTGTTGAAGAATACAGGTGGTGAAAGACAAGGGATGGACTTTTTTCGGGAGGGAGAGATTGGAACAGAAGAAGACATTTTGATTTCATTGGGCCGGAAACCAATTGTATGGTCAGAATGTCTTAGTTTTATTCTTGATTCAACCTTTTTTTGTGAAACTGGGAAATTAGTTATAGTTCCTTAAGCATGGTGTTTTACTCTTTGTAAAATGGGTATTAAAAGTGGTCATATTTTTTTTAGGGACACTCTTGCTAGAAGTGAACAGGTATTGGTATGCCTGTCTGTAATTTAAGGTGCTAATGTTTTCTTACATATAATTATTCAATTATTCAATTATGGTACACTAAGCGAAACTAAATTACAGTGATGGCCCAATCATAATCGGAGTTGCCACAGCTGCTATTTAGTTGCCTGGCTGGCATAAAAATTCTTACGTAACCAGGATGTCCCTAGGCCTCATTATTTGCTGGTTATGAATGAGGTCACACAGCATTGCTACCCACATTTTGATGGTTTACTGCTCAGATCTGCTGGATCTCAAGTCTTTTTCTGATAAAGCACCTGGTTCAACCTTAGGAGCTCTTCTTGATGTCCACAAGAGATGTTTGCATATGTTTAAGAATAAGTTTTCATTTCTTGTTTGCTCTTTCTTGCTGGCTTGGAGGCATTCTCTTATCTGCTTTTCGCGCTACAAATCTGACCATGTCATCAGTGTTCTGCCCCTCTTTCATCAGGACAGCATTGTTCTAGCCAGGATTCCCTGTCCTGGGCACAGAGAGGTGCAAACCTCCAATGGAGACAAGTGGCACTGTGCTCTCTTCACACACATAACCTAGCTGCTCTCTGTTCCCAGCAGAAACAGGAGGGAAGACCTCCAGAGAGGTTGGCATGAGTATGAAAGTCTTTACCAAGTGGGTGCCATATACCCTAATATCCTCTCCATTTATCTATTTCTTTTTCTTTCCATTGTGAAGCTGAACACAGACTTTATATTTGAAGTTTCCTTACTCTTATGCAACACACTTATGCAAATGAGAAGTCACAGTTCTCTTTAGTGCTGATTGAAGAATTATATGAATAAACCAACAGCAACAGTAGCAATATCAATGTAGGTGGTAGTAATACCACTAAAATAATGTTGTGTCATAACAGCTGACAGTCAATTGCTGAGTGTGTCCTCAGCACTTTCCTGAGTTTTGCACTCAGTATCCTATTCAGTCCTTACACCTTCATTTTGAGGCTGCATTGTTTCTTACAAGGATCAAAGAGTCTTTCTTCCCACCCACCCCCCCCCTCCCCAACTTGATTTCTGATGTGCTGAATAGAGAACATACTGTGTGGCTCATCAGCTAGGTTAGCTTCTTTAGATATCCTGTATGATTTAGAAAGACGTGTGCACCCACTGCTTGGACCAGCTGGCCAACTTTGGGGCTTCTCCCAGCGATGATGAGGGAAGGCACAGACCATCTCAGCTTTTCTCTGAAAAGAGGTAGATCCAGAAAGGAAGAGAGGAAGAAATTGATGGCACATGCTCAGTTCCTTCTCTTAAGTTCACCCATTAGATAAATCCTTTCCAAAATGGAATGTACAAAGGTGTGAAGAGAAAGAGTTTCTTCCACAGATCTTCTCCATGGAAGCAGACTGCACTCTTCTTTTCCATTGTGGAAGTATGAGTCATGTGGAATCAACGTCCATCAGCCGACCCTGCAGTAGACCCTATCACATCCATTTTACAGGTAAGGGGACCAAGACTTTGACAGTGGACCCAATCTCTAAGGCACATAGATAAAAGGTGAAAGACTGAGACTTGGAACCCATGTCACTCTGACCCTGGCGTCAATACTCTTCACAGTCCCTGCGATGGTGGAGCATGTATTTGATGAAGGAGACCGGTGGGTGAAGGAATTTTGGCTGACTTCCAGATTTACACACATTCATCTTTTGGAACTATTACTGGGTTAAATACACCATATTAAACATGTAAACTAAATGGTGAGGAGTAAATATATTCAGGAAAAGGGATGTTACAGAATTCACTTGCATATGCTAGAAGCACTAATACTATTGAAAACATGGCCTGTGCTATTATAAATGTGTTATACCGCGTTTCCTGAATACGAAATGTGGTAGGATACTGCACGGGAGCATAAAGTAGAAATGTGGCAGTCTCATTTGCACAAATTTTGGCAAGTCCTCAATATTTCCCTTCAAGTTCATTGCCTCTAACTGCAAAATGTAACAATCCATAAGGTATATGTAAACTGTGCTGAAACTCTTCTTGGGCACTTTTATGTTTTTAAATTTAGTGTGGTTATAGGTTGCAAAATTGCAATCACCCTGGAAACAGTGGTGGTCTGTTCCTGGAAAGAGAAGAGATCTGAAAGAGAGAGGACAAGTTGTTCTTTCTTACTCCTCCACCTCTAACACATGCATGTGCCCACACACATTAATCCACATACACACACAGACAAACTCACACACACCCCTTCTGTCATGCATTCATGCAGTCTCATGCACACATTCACATGCACGCACACTTACATGTACACACATGTTTACACATACACACACACACACACACACATTTCCCTCTGTCTTCATTGAGACACTGTATAAGGATCACTCATTCTTCAGTGTCACCCAGCTTTGGGAACCTTCTGGAAAGACACTTGTGAAAAACTCATTCATAGCGGGGCACCTGGGTGGCTCAGTTGGTTAAGCATCTGACTTCAGCTCAGGTCATGATCTCGCGGTCCGTGGGTTCGAGCCCTATGTCAGGCTCTGTGCTGACCACTCAGAGCCTGGAGCTTGCTTCGGATTCTGTGTCTCCCCCTCTTTCTGACCCTTCCCAGCTCATGTTCTGTCTGTCTCTCTCTAAAAAATAAAAAAAAAACATTAAACCCTCATTCATAGCAATATGCAGCGTGTGCTTTTATCCCTAATCTCAGAGTGAGAGTACATCTCTGTTGCCATGAATCCCCATGCCATCCCAGCATCCATGGAGATATCCTGGAGCAACTTTTTCTTTTTTTCTTCTTCTCCCAGATGGCTCCCATAAAGGATATGAGCAGCGCTAATTTTGACATTCAAATTTGGCTAATGGAAAATTATATCTAAAAACACTTGGAGTTTTTTGCAGTTTTTCTTTATAAGCTCCAATACCAAAGTTAGATTGCTCGTGTCTATTCAGGAGTTACTACTTCTACTGACTTTGCAATCATTGTGACTCCATTATTTAAAATCCTATCAGGGGCACCTGGGTGGCTCAGTCCGTTGAGCGTCCGACTTCGGCTCAGGTCATGATCTTGCGGATCGTGGGTTCACACCCCACGTCAGGCTCTGAGCTGTCAGCACAGAGCTCGGAGCCTGCTTCGGATTCTGTATCTCCCTCTCTCTCTGCCCTTCCCCTCATGCTCTCTGTCTCTCTGTCTCTGTCTCTGTCTCTCTCTCAAAAATAAATAAACATTAAAAAAATAAAATAAACTTCTATCAGAAAAAGTTCTGTTGGGGCAATTAAAAAAGCATAACAATAATAGAAGTATGTCATCATATTACCCTATGCTGGAGGGTTTCTCTGATAAAAATCTTATATTACTTCCCTAGGGCTGCCATAATCAATTATTAGAAACTGGGTGGTTTAAAAGGACAGAAATATGTTCTTATGGTTTTAAAGGGTGGAAGTCTGAAATTAGGGTGTCAGTGGTGTTTTGGTCTCTCTGAAGACTCCTGGGGAGAATCCTTGGTTGCTTCTCCTTAGCCCCTTGTGGCTCCAGGCAGCCCTTGACATTCCTTGCCTTGTGGCTGCATCCATCCTCACATGGCCTTTTCTCCCTGCGTGTGTCTTCATCTGACACACGCAGGGAGAAAAGGCCATGATTCAGCCCAATACAAATCCCAGATGCAGTAGGTATCAAACAAGACTCCTTCAGAACTCTTTGACTGCCTGCCGATGGTGGTACTTTGCCAAAGAAAGCTGCTGAGTTATGGAACTATACAGAGCCCAGTAGAAGACTGTTTTTGCTGAATGCTTGTGAGAATAAACTCAGGTTGAACATGTGTGTGAGAATGGGTGAAATAGATCTGTATTTAAGATGTAAAATAGAGAAACCGCTTTGACAGGGAAAGGCACCATACGGCTTACAGTATACATGTGAAACAGAGGCTGGAGTGGCTAAAGTCCCTTTGCAAGTCTTTTTTAAAGTTTATTTCTAGAGAGGAAGGATAAGTGGGAGAGGGGCAGAGAGAGAGAGAGAGAGAGAGAGAGAGAGAGACAGAAGGAGAGAGAGGGATGGAGAGATTCCCAAGCAGGCTCCATGCTGTCAGTGCAGAGCCCAATGCAGGGCTCAGACTCATGAGCTGTGAGATCATGACCTGAGCAGAAATCAAGAGTCAGACACTTAACCGACTGAACCACCCGGGTGCCCACCCCTTTGTAAGTCTTTCTGTGAATAAAAATAATGTCATAGATGAAATGGCCTCTTCATGAATTGTACAAGTGTGTTGTATTGCCCACACTTGTTTTTGTATCTTTCTGTCTTACATGGTTTTCTCCTAGTTTTGTTTTCTGTAACTCCAATCTATATCTAATATCTATAGCCTTATATTGAAGCTATTTACATACATTTATTTTCCTCTTTTATTCTACTTTTTAGGTGACCTTAAGTTACTTATAGTTTTAAAGTTTTTATTTAAATTCAGGTTAGTTAATACTTATGGTAAAAATTTTTTTCAGGTGTAGAAATTAGTGATTCATCACTTACATGTAACACCCAGTGCTCATCACAAATGACCTCCTTAATACCCATCATCCATTTAGCCCATCCCCTGCCCACCTCCCTACATCAACCCTCAGTTTGAACAAATTAGGTATAAAATATTTGCTTCATAGGATTCTTATGACAGTTTAATGAAATATTCAGTGAAAAATACCTATCACAATGCTTAAAAATAGCAAGAACTAAAATATTGCTTTTTTAGAGACCTCTAAAAAAGTGTTCATAAGCATACCTATTTGAAAATACATAAAAATGTTTATCAGTGCTTGATGTTTGGCAGATAGTCAAGAAATATGTTAATATTTATCTCTTAGATACTGCAGGAATGGAGGGAAAGAGAATGTCACTTAAAAGCTTTGGGCTTTAGGGATCATCAATAAATACTAAATGTACAAATAAGTGAATTTTACAACATTGGAACTGATATAGGATAACACCAGATTATCATGCATTGCGGTGGCTTTTATTTTTTTTTTTTTCAACGTTTATTTATTTTTGGGACAGAGAGAGACAGAGCATGAACGGGGGAGGGGCAGAGAGAGAGGGAGACACAGAATCGGAAACAGGCTCCAGGCTCCAAGCCATCAGCCCAGAGCCTGACGCGGGGCTCGAACTCACGGACCGCGAGATCGTGACCTGGCTGAAGTCGGACGCTTAACCGACTGCGCCACCCAGGCGCCCCTGCGGTGGCTTTTAAACTAGGGTGTCATCCACGTCTCCATCACCTCATGCCATGCCTGGCACATATTAGATGCTCAATACACATTTTTAGAATAACTCATTTTATTAAAATTTCTTGAGGGTATTGTTTATTGCAGATTCCTAGCATCCAGCTCAGACTTAATGAATCTGAAACACTGAGGAGGGGGTGAGGCAAAGAAAAATGTTATGTTAGACACATTTAATAAGTTATACTCATAAACTGCAACATTTGAGAGTTACTCATTTCAGGTATTTTCAAATCCCTTGGACAAGATTATGGATTATACACCAAATGATCATTTTATTTCTTTTAAGGTTTTTATTTACTTTGAGAGAGCACATGGGAGGGGCAGAAAGAGAGGGATAGAGAGAATCCCAAGCAGGCTTTGAGCTGTCAGTGTGGAGCCCTATGTGAGGCTCGAACTCACAAACCATGAGATCATGACCTGAGCTGAAATTAGGAGTCACATGCCTAACCAACTGAGCCACCTGAGCACCTCCCCCACTCTTTTTTTTTTTTTTTTTTTTGAGAGAAAGAGAGAGCAAGCATGCATGGAGGAGGGGCAGGGGCAGAGGGAGAGGGAGAGAGGGAGAATATTAAGCAGGCTCCATGCTAGCATAGAGCCTGATGGGGTGCTCAATCTCATGACTCTGAGATTATGACCTGAGCTGAAATCAAAAATAGGACGCTTAACTGACTGAGTCTCCCAGGTGTCCTCAAATGATCGTTTCTTATATCTTTAAGTCTTTTACAAAGTGGATGCTCTCATAGCCCAAGGTACTTTTTTCTTTAATCTTTTTAAAAGCAAATCTCAATTTTTCACACTGCAGTGTCTAGCATGCTAATGTTTTTCCTTAAAGCTATGATCATTCATTTGTTTAGTCAATGATTACTTATATAGTAGTTACTATATGACAGATACTTTGCTAAGAATGCAGTCATGATGAAGATAAGCTGGGTCATTGCCCACATGGATCTATAGTATGTATGTGGGGCTATTTACTAAAAAGCCAGATTACTGTACGTTTTTATGTTAATAAGTGCTATGGAGCCAAAGCAGACAAGCACTGGAATTCATAGACTGGAGACTTGACCTAATTTGAAGCAGAGATGATCTGGTGATGCTTTTCCAAGTATATGATGATTATTTTGATACCTGAGGCATGAGTAGGAGTCAGCCACAGGAAGAACAGGAAAAATGTATTCCAGAGGATTAGCAAATACAAAGGTCTTGGAACAGGAAGGGTTAAGGGATATTCAAGAAACTTAAAGGAGACCGTGTGTCATAGGCAGAGTGATCCAGAAAGAGACTGCTAGGAGGTGTGGATGCTGAAAGACGGGCAAATACCAGATCCCACAGGAGCTTGTAGACCTCATGATGTGAAAGGCTCAGAACAATGGCTCTATTGTCTCACCCTGATACACTGAAAACAGCCCCATTTGAAAGCTGAGGTCTAATTATCTCCTCAGTCCATCCCTCTTAGTGCCCTGTGGTATCTCTTTGTTTAAATGGCCCAGTAACTCTGTATATGATGGAGATGAGAGCAGTTCAAGGTATCTCACAGCACCAGGACGTTTGTTCTGTATCCTACAAATCCTTTGAAAACAAACTAACTTCAATAATGTTCTTATGCAACTTTATACATATATCAGTTTTCTTAAATGTAAGCTTTGGGTAGGCCTACTTGGGATTGGACAATAACAGGAAAAGGTATTTCCTCATTATCTTGGTAAATAGTGTGTATTGTGCATCCATAGTACAATTTCTTCCTTGGAGAGGTTTCTCTCATAAACATGACACAGCGTATTATAATTTCTTAAGTATGTTAATTTTTGGGTATGGTCCAAATGAATAAAATATTCACGTCCAGGGTTAGCACAATCAAAGATGTTCACAACATGGTTCAGTGCTAATTGTAGAAGGGTGGAGAAGCAGACTCTAATTAGTGGAGCCCTGCTTACGTGTTTGCTGCTGCTTGTCTATCACAGGACAGCAGTCTGGCCCAGATGTTACTTCATCACAGGCAATTATAGACAAGGTAGGAGCACCCCTTTTTAAAATTTTCCTTTGTGACTGTTTGCTGCCAGCTCTCATTCTAGATTAGCTTGGTTGCAGCCCAACTTGTAAAGTCAGGACATTTTATCTTTGGTGCATTTTCATGTTTCCTTTCGAGATTTTTCTGGACCTTTGTTTCCCCCTCGCTGACATCATTGCCTGCATGCCATCTCTTGCCTGGGTTTCCAACCATAGTATTGCCCGTGCCCTTTATCTCACCAAAACTTAGTTGCTTTGCATCTTATTTGTTCCAGGTTTTTCTACTTCTTTCCTAATGAGAGGGCCATGGTGTAAATGATGGAGACTTAGGACTAGAATCAAGAGGTTCTGGGTACAAATTTAGACACAAGCTTTTAATTCTTGGAAACTGAAGTTTCCTTTTTTACAAATTAGAGTCATAATAGTACATCACAGCATTTTGTAGCATCTACATTTGTGTAACCGTATTTTGTAATCTGTAAAGCTCTTTATATCCCAGAACCCCTGCCAACCATTTGAAAGCTGAGGTCTTTGTCTCCTCCGAATGATTCATCCCTTTTAAAACTGAGTAGATGTGGCTATGGATAAAACCAGTCTTGGGGTGCCTGGGTGGCTCAGTCGGTTGGGCATCTGATGACTTCGGCTCAGGTCATAATCTCGCGGTCTGTGAGTTCGAGCCCCGCATCGGGCTCTGTGCTGACAGCTCAGAGCCTGGAGCCTGTTTTGGATTCTGTGTCTCCCTCTCTCTCTGACCCTCCCCTGTTCATGCTCTGTCTCTCTTTGTCTCAAAAATAAATAAACATTAAAAAAAATTAAAAAAAAAACAGTCTTTGCCCATAAATTGTCTTTCTTAAAATGTAGCCAAGACACTATTGCTTCAGAATCTAGGTACTAGACTAAATGCAAATTCTCAGTCCTGCTAAAGGTAAACCCGTAGGTGTCAGGCTTGATGATGTGTATTTTTTCAACATATCTAGTGTTTTTGCATTACATTAGTACATTTGGGAGCTGCTGCCTTCTGGGTTACTTGTTCAGGCAGAAGCACATTTGTTGGCTGGTATTCATAGGTTGAGGTGGTCTTTAGTGCTAAAGAAGTTCTACAGGGGGAACCTTGGTCTGGAGTTTGTGCTAATTCTGTGTGGTTTTAAAGGGTGACTAAAGTAGGTGATACTGAGGGCTCTTTCCATAAGAGGGCTTCCTGCTTCAGAGAGGATAGTAGGGTCTGTGCTTATAGTAAATTATTTCTTCAGAGTCATAAATCAATTTTGCAATTTTTCAGCTTCCTAGGGTTATATTTTAGAGGAAAGTAAGTAGTTCAGGGATAGAGGGTCAGTTCCTTGCACTCCAGGAACTATAATATGTTGTATTAGTCTATCTGTTGCTCTACCATTATCAATTTTAGTCTCCTACCTCATGGCCTAAGATGGTTATTTGAGCACTAGACATCAATGTTTTATCCTATCAATCAGGAATAAATAAAGGCAGTTAAATTTGTACCCCAGTGACACTTGCTAAAATCGCACACCTCTCCTTGTATCAATCACATTGTTCAAGACTAATGTGTATATATTAGGCTGCAAGAGAGGCTGGTAATGTAGACTTTATGACAAGCAGCCATGTGCCCAGCTAGGAAAGAAGTGGATGGTATAGAGGGACAATCAGTAATCACTATCACAGGACCCATGATATCATACTGTCTCTGTTATCACAAAAGAAAAGAGGCTAAGGTAAATCACTGACCTAATAAGATAACGTCCATAGCATTTGATTGGACATACATGCATGCATATTCATATTTTTAGTGACCATATAATCACTCACTGCTCTTTTATTTTCCAGAAAGCAGATCATTTATGTCACTTAAATGGTAAGATTACAAATGTATAAGCCAAATTTGATGTTGGGCTACCTCTAATGGGCCCTTGAGAATAACTTTAATTTTTTCAGGTTATAAATATTACTGATCTTAAATATCTCTACTTGTTATAGATTTCTGCCTTAGCTAATTGCTTTTCATTGGCAAGAAACAGAGTCACTTAGGATACCTAAAGTTGTAATGGGCCTATTTTGATAACTTATGTAGAAATAAGTTAGACAGGAATCACAATTGCTAGATCTCAGGCTCAGCCCTAGAGTTGGGACCCTGGTTATGGGAATGTGGTTTGAGAATCAGAAGATGGTTCAAAATTAAAGGTAGCTCTAGAGATTATATAATCCTTAGTGGCACAATCCATTGCCACTGGGCCATTATGTTAATTCATATTATCCTTTGGTTTTTGTTATATGTTATAGTATCTGATCATTTACGTTTAGTCTTTATGTTCTCATTGCATACGTTTGTAGGATTTATTTCTGTGATTATTTTTTACTGTCACAAACATTACTGAATAAATCGATGTCACTGAATCAAATCATACGATAGTGAGAGAATCCAGTTTTATCAGGTAATTAGTGTTTCTTTTGTTTTGTTTTGGTTTTTTCAATACTATGCCACTTTATCCTTTTCTGGCCAGATTATAGGTTGGCTTTGTAGAAGACATTATGGTCTGAGTTGCCTCTGAAAAAAGAGGCAAGATCTTCTATTTAGACCTATACTTTTCAAACCTGGTTGCACATCAAAGTAATTAGTCAAATGAATCATTAAATATATTAACTTTGCATGCACAGCACAGTTTGGGAACTATGATATAGTTCTTGATATTTAAGGGACCACTTAAGTCTATACTCCTTCACCAAGAGACTGTTGGTAAGAAACTCTTTCCTGGGTCTTTAGGTGTAGCATGGTTTCCTTGGCTTAAGATCTTTCTCCACTTGGTTATACTTGTTTCTTATCTCTTACCACTGGTCAGCCAAAATGATTTGTAATTTTTCTAATGTTTTTCCTAATTAGCCAACCATCTTCCACCCATTTGGCTAACTCCGTTCGTTCATCAAGGCACAGCTCAAGCATTACCATCATTTGTAGCTTCCTTAGCACCGTGGGTTCAGTGACCCTTTCTGTTTCCCTGGAGTGTTCTGTGAATACTTTTACCATAGTACTCACCACCTTCTACCATAATTGTTTGCATGCAGGCTTCCCTCAGTATGTTTTAGACAACTTGGAGGCAGGTCATTTGAATGGTCTTCAAATAGGAATATGTTGGTATGTGTATATATGTAATGCTAGAACCAAGTGATCTGGCCCTAGTGGCTATATTATCTTAGGTATTTGAGGCCAGTAACTAAAATTTTCAGTATGTATTGACTGGAACTCCTTACTTACCCTAACACTATTTCCACCCCGCCAGAAACCATCAAAACTCCTGATATACCTCCCATTTTGTTGTCCATTATTCATTTCTTCCCTGTCAGTGTCTAGTAAAGCAAAACAAAACAAACAAACCAAAAGCATGGGCTATAGGAAGGACTAGACAAAAATTTCCTGAATGGATGTGTAACCACGTATTTTTGTCAAATACCAGACAAAATCTTAAAGCAGTGTTTAAAGTACATGTTATACAATTCTGTAATCGTAAGTCTATTTCAATTCACTCAGTATTCCCTTAACCTGATATCTTTTGATGCCTATGAGAGCAAGTTTGATGCATTTCTTTGTTGGGTTATAGAACAAAAAGATTTTCAAAAGATACCAAGGACAAAGGGATTGCAAGAATCAAACTGATTCTGTCACTTCTTGGACTGTGACTGGAAAGTGATCTACTAAGATTAATCCCATCCCAAAAGAATGGCTGGGAACTTTACTGATATACACATACCTGGCCAACAAAGGGGTTTTAGATCTTTAGCCATCCCAACTGCTAACTCCAACTGTGTGGGATGGTAAGGGTTGGGAGGTGTCTAGCAAATTTTAAAGTGTTTTTAACCAGGAAATTACCCATGATATTCTGTCTAGAGCAGTAGGATGATATAACTATAGTCAACTGCTTCTTGGACATTTCCATTCTGAATTTTGTCAAGCACCTGCATTCAATAAATATAAAGCAGAAATTAATTTCTATCTGTCCTCCAAAGATACTCTGTATTTTTTAAAAAATTTTTGAATGGTGTAAATAGCATCTAGTTTCCTACAGATGAAGTCCCATCTTGCTTCTTCCCACTTTGGCTTCTCTCTTACTATCTCATACCCTTCGAATCCAATACCACATTCTGTTGATTTTCTTTAAAAAAAAATGCTTTGTTTCAAACACTCCTCTCTAGTCCCACTGCTACTGATTCAGTTCAGGTGCTCCTTGCTTCCCATCACCTGCCTTCTAATTTTTTTTTTCAGTTTATTTTGAGAGAGAAGGAAAGAGAAAGTGCACACTCAAGGTGGGGAGAGGCAGAGAGAGAGAGAGAGAGAGAGAGAGAGAGAGAGAGAGAAAATCCCGAGCAGAGTCCATGCTATCAGTGGAGACCTAGTTGCAGGGCTAGATCTCACGAATGTGACATCTTGACCTGAGCTGAAACCAAGAGTCAGATGCTCAACCTCCTAAGCCACAAAGGCGGTCCCCCTATCACCTGTCTTCTAGTGGCATCCTCTAATGCCTCTAATGGCACACCCCTAATCTCTCCTCATTCTGGGCTTTCCTGCCTCCAACTGCCCTCAGAAATACCTCCTGTAAAGTATTATGATAAGTATATTATCTATCTGTCTTAAAAACATTATCTCATTGCTTAAGATATTGTGTAGTTTTCAATGGGGAATGGAGGGTGGGGGAAATACACAAATATTATTATCAGTCAATAAAGACAGCCCCAGGAGTCTGTTTTGCATCCAGTTATAAAATCTTTATGTACTTTAAAGAAAACAGCATGATTAGCCTAATGCTACTGTAAAGTAGTACAATGTGGACATGATACCAACTGAGAACTTACAGGAAAGGAAACAATTCTCTATGGAAGTGAATGCTGTAATGCTGGATTGCTAAATTTAAAGCATGTATTATTCCATGAATCTCTATTGTATTGATCATTTTCCTGCTCCAGAAAAGAAGACCACTAAAGAAATAAAGAACCATAGCATTTTGATATACTAGTGTGATTTTTATTGCTTCCCTAGAAACTTTGTCAAGATAGTGGAGAATCTATTCTAGTGTTTTGTGTAATATGTATTCACACCTTGAGTAAGAGAATGGGGAGATCAGTCTGTGAGGAATAGCAGCATGCTCTAGGCAGAACAGAAAGTGCACAATGCATCAAAGTAAGGAAAAGCTACAGAATTGGTAGAAACTTCAGACTAGAGAAATACTTCCATCCCACGATAGGCATAGTAATTATATACCTGATGTAAGGGATGAAAGTGATAAATTGCTAAGGTATCTCTATGAATGTTTTAACAAATTTGTCTATTAAAAACATTAAAACATGAATAGAAACAGGACATAAAGTGTGTAATTCAGATAATAATATTGTACGCTTGATGATTTCTTAGTTTTGATCATTATACCATGGTTACGGAAATTCCTTACATCAGGGAAAGCTGTGTGAGGGAGACATGTGGGAGTGCTCTAAATTGATTTTGCAATTCCTCTATAAATCTAAAATTATTTCAAAATAAAAAGTTAAAAGTTAAAAAGGTAAATCTTGAAAAAGTATCCATGACATCACCCTTCCTTCCTCAAATCTCTCAGTACAATCTTGAGTTTGCCAATTTGTTCTGGATGTGAGTGCCTCCTGTATTGTCCCATTTTCTCTTTTTTCAATTTTTAAAAATGTTTATTTTTGAGAGAGAGAGAGAGTTTATTGAAAGCTAAATGTGCTATTTTGAACACTTCTAAAGCAAATTGTAAAAGCTTCCAAACCTAAGGGACAGCATCGAATATTAGTGCACAAAATTCTCAATCCAGTGAACTGGATATAATTATAACTTAAAAGCATTGGAAAAACCATATAAAATCATATCTTTTAGTGATTCCTAAAGGTTGATCTAAGAGCTGGTGCTGGTCTCTGACAAAGATTTATTGGCCAACAAGAATTTAAAATAAAAAGCGGGGGTGGGGGTGGGGTGGCGCCTGAGTGGCTCAGTTAGTTAAGCATTCTTGATTTTGGCTCAGGCCATGATTCCAGTTTATGAGACTGAGCCCTGTGTCAGGCTCTACACTGACAATGTAAAGCCTGCTTGGGATATTTTCTCTCTCTCTTTGCCCCTCCCTTTCTCTCTCTCTCTCTCTCTCTCTCTCTCTCTCTCTCTGTCTCTGTCTCTCTCTCAGAAATAAACAATACGTAAACAAACATTTAAGAAAAGAAAAAATTTATTGACCAATAGTGAAATTATCTTCCTTATTAGATATTTGGCTTTATTTGATTGATTTCTTTTAAGTATCCTTCCTTCAACTTTCTTTCCTATTATTTTGTTTATTTCATAACTTCCCATTTTTTTCAGTTTTTTCTTCTTTTTTTTAATGCATGCCAGACTATAAATGTCCCTCTAAATAGCATTTAACTGCATCCCATAGGTTTTAAAAGGATGTTTTAATAACCATTGGGTTTTAAATATTCTCATTCTATTTTTATTTCTACCTTGACCAATGAGTTATTTATGCATGTATTTCTGAAATTATAAAAAGTTTTCTAGTTATTTCTGCTAATTAATGTAATTGCATTGTGGAGAAAAATCTTTGTAGTCTGTATCATTGAAATTGTTTGAAATTTGTTGAGACTTGTTCTGTGGCCACATAGACCTGCAAATACCATAAATGTAATGTGTGTAGGCAAAGAAAGTGTATTCTATAGGCAGTCGGTATGGTATTCCATTAGAGCAAGTTTATAGTGTGCTTTACGTGGGGCACTTGATCAAACGTGGAGCTCTTTGATCTGTCAATTACTGAAAAAGGAATGCAAGAATTTTCTAATTGGCAACAATTCTAACTATATCTGCTTTTAGGTTTCCAGAATGATATTTATATAATTCATATATATTGAAGTATATGTGTGTGTGTGTGTGTGTGCATTAGATTCAGTTTATGGTTGTTAATCCTTTCTATACAACTCTATATGGATTCTTTTCAGTTTTAGTAACCAAATTTTGCTTCAAAATCTATTTTACTTGACCATACTATAAATGTATAAACTTTTTTATATTAAAATGCCTATGCATCCGTTTAACTACAATTCTAATAGATAATTACTAGCATTTCATATGACATAGGCATTTTTCAATCAACTGAAAATGAACATTCAACAAACATTAAGTGCCTCTTGAACACATCATATGAGTGCAGAATATACACATTTTATCACCTGTTCAGAAACTTCTTTTTAAACTTCACTATTAAATTGTAGTACCACAAACATTTAACACAGAGATATTCTTGATAAAATGTGTCCCCCTACCACGACAATTGAGAAATGGCAAATGTATTGGTTTCAGCCATAAGAATTGTGACAATACACTGTTATTTTTCCTTAACATTAATTTTTCCATCTTCCTAATTGTTGTATTAAGTTTATCAGTGTATATGCTACTATTGTATGAGATAGTAAATAAGCCATGTGAGAAAAATATTAACATAATACCTATTATTCATTCTGTTAGTCAAATGAATGAATGAAGCAGATAAGATAAAAATATATCTAAATCAGAAAGACTGGCATACTTTCAGTTATATGTAGGTAGGTATTATTTATTCAGAAAAATCTATATTGAATGTACTTCATTCAATACTGATTTATTTAATGTACATTAGTAGGATTTTAAGTGTTTCCGAGCACTCAGTATCATTGTTAGTCGTGAACATAAGACAGGTTATGTCATGTTTCCCCAATGTTCAGACTGTAGTTTTACATTTAAAAATACACCTCTTTAGGTCTTTCATTTCCAGTAATATATATAAATAGCACCAAAACAACAAAAGGCTATAATAGGTAGATAAAGCTAGTCCTAGTGCAGAGGCAAGGTCAACGGGCACCAAAAACCTGGTCTTTTGTCTGCTTCTCTCCATCTCACAAGCTTTGTGTTGTTTCTTTTTGCTTGGCATCTCTTTCCCCCTCTTTTTGCTTGAAACACATCAATTTTCCTGTGGTTTAATGTGTTTCTTGTAAACAACACAGTATTGGATTTTTCTCCTAGTCCAAGTATCTGTCTTTTATTGTGGGTATTCACTCAGTTTACATTTGTTGCAATTCCTTAAATGTTTGGATTTATTTTTAACTTCAAATTCTGTGCTATTTATACTATTTTGTGTGTGTATTTTCTCCCTCACTCTCTTCCATTGTTTCCTTCAAGCATTTTATTTACTTTTGGATTTTCAGTGGCCATGATTCTACATTTTTGTATGTATAGATTTTGATTGTATAGAATTTTTAGTGATTAACTTAGGAATTTTAAATTGTCTTATAAGCGTCCGACTTCAGCCAGGTCACGATCTCGCGGTCCGTGAGTTCGAGCCCCGCGTCGGGCTCTGGGCTGACGGCTCAGAGCCTGGAGCCTGTTTCCGATTCTGTGTCTCCCTCTCTCTCTGCCCCTCCCCCGTTCATGCTCTGTCTCTCTCTGTCCCAAAAAAATAAATAAACGTTGAAAAAAAAATAAATTGTCTTATAATTTATAAGTCTACAACACTCACATTTTAGTTTTATGTAAGTATGGCTTATTAATTTTACTTGCATGTTTGGTCTTTATTTTGTCCCTGAAATCTCAGAGCTTCCATATAAAACCATTTTATTTCCACCTAAAGTTTATTATTACTTAATGAATTCAGAAATACTGAGTTCATTACATTCCAAGAAATATAGCTGTTATGATTGCCGCATATGAACAGTAGAGATAAAAATCTTTATCCATCCTTTAGGTTATTTTTAGTGGATATTTCTTTGTGGCAAAACAGGTCTTATATGTCTAAAAGTGTTCATTTTCCTCACCCTTATTTTCAAAAGATATGTTTGCATGGTCTACAATTCTAGCTTCACTTTGATTTTCTTTCAGCAAATAGAATGTATCATTCCATCTTTCTTTGATTCCGTTGTTTTTGAGAAGTCAGCTGTTCTCCTTTCTCAAAAATCTGTTTTGAATCTCTAGAATCTTTTAAGATCTTCTGATTGTCTTTGGTAGTCTGTAGTTTCACTATAATGTGTTTATATGTATCTTTCCTGCTTAGAATTTGTTAGAAATTCTGAGGTTGTTATTTTTCATTTTTGTGAAAAGTGATCAGTAATTACCTATTCAAATATATTGGCCTCAAACTCTTTGATACTTAATGGCTTTTCTAGTCTTTTCTAGTCTTTATTAATTAAGGAATATACCTTTGCATCTTTCATTTTTGCCATTTCTCTCATTTGCTCTGTCCATTTAGCAGTGTGTGTGTGTTGTGTGTGTGTGTGTGTGTACACATACATGGAGTCAGATTTATATTAGAAAGTTCTTGATACCTTTTCAAATATGCATGGTTACTATGTATATATATACACACTGGATTCTTTAAATTTTCAGTTTTTATATTTATTTTTTAAAATACTTGAAACATTTTTAAATATGCATATATTTTAAACTGCTTATAACTTTTATTTTTTTTCAGTTTTTGTCTCTTTTTTAGCCATCCTAAACCTACTTAATATGTGTCTTCTGATCATTACAATAACCAAAGTCTCCACATATATAATTTGTCCACATAAATAATTTTTTTTCTGATGGCATTTATTCACGATGCTTTCCTTTGGTGGTGGTGGATGAGGAGCAGTTTGGGAGTTTGACAGAGGATCTTATTTCTCAAATGTTACTTGTTAGAAATTTTCAGGAGTAGATTATAAGTGGATTCCTCTGAAAAACTGTATGTTTGCTTCTAGTGTATGCCTAGGGACTCTATGCCCAGAACTACTTTAAATTACATTTGTAGCTTGAGGCTTTCAGATCCCACAGGTAGTAATAGCATCTGAAAGTTGTGTTATGATTATGACATAGAAAAGACATTGTCATGGACTACATGTTTTTGTCTTCCCAAAATTCATTTATTGAAATCTTATCCCCCAGTAAGACAGCATTAGAAGGGTGGAATCTTTGAGACATAACTAGTTCATGTGGGTGATGCCTCTCCTCCTCTTCTTCTGAGAACACTAATTCCATTGTAAGTGCCTGGGCTGAATAATACCGATGTTTTTCTACCCCATTTTTTAAAATAATGGTATTTAAAAAATTTTTAATGTTTATTTATTTTTGAGAGAGAAAGAGAGGGAGAGAGAGAGAGAGACAGAGAGAGAGAGCGAGCATGAGCAGAGGAGGGGTAGAGAGAGAGGGAGACACAGAATCTGAAGCAGGCTCCAGGCTCTGAACTGTCAGCACAGAGCCTGATCTGGGACTCAAACTCACAAACTGCGAGATCACAACCTAGGCTAAAGTCAGACACTTAACCTACTGAGCCACCCAGGCACCCCAATTTTCTACCCCATTTTTAATCATTGTTCATACTGACAAATTATCTTGGCATCATTGGAGGAGGGAGTAGATTTGTGTCTAATATATGCTATTGTTTCAGATGTAGTCCTTATGTTTGTGTGTGTGTGTCTGTGTGTGTGTATGTGTGTGTCTGTGTGTGAAGGGAGAGAGAGAGAGGAGAGAGACATACACACTTCTGCTGGACTCCTCACAGAAGTAGATGCAAGACTCTGCCAACTGTCTTTTACTTCTTGCTATGTACTGAATGGTTTTGTCCCTCAAAACTCATAGGTCAAAATCCTTAACTCCACTGGGATGGTATTAGGAAGTGTGGGTTCTTTAGGAGATGACTGGGTCACTAGATCAAATCAAAGGAATTAATGCCTTTATAAAATAGGCCAACAGAGCTCCTTAGCCTGTTCTACTGTCTGAGAACACAGTGAGAAGTTGACTGTCTGCAACACAGAAAAAGGCCTTCCACAGAACCAAACCATGCAGGTACCCTGATCTTGGACTTTTAACCACCACACATCAAAGGTTCTGCTCCCTGAATTCTGACACTGTGTTTCTCTAGTAGACCCTAGTCAGCACATGACTCTGCCAGAGAAGCTCTTTGGCAGCTGGACCACTACACGCAGAAATGTTTCCTTAGGACAATGCCAAGTGGAGCCTTTAGAGTGGGGTAGACCCCTTGACCCCTGGTCAGCAGAGCTACTATGCACTTGTAGCCCAAGAGACCCTTGGCATACATCGAACCCACGAATGAAGTGGAAGAGATGGAGTCCAGCAAAGCCTTGTGAGTGAGGCAGACCAAAGCCATGGGGGCAGGATCCTCACCCAAGCGACTTTTATAAATTTGAAGTTGCTTTGGATCTGTCACCCCTTTCTTTTTTCCTGTTGTTCCCTTTTGGAATGGGAATGTCTAACCTGTATCTGTCCCACCAGTATATTGTGGATGCAAATCTGTTTGATTCCTACGTTCATAGCTAGAGAAGAATCTGCCTTGCAATGAATCTTACCTTGAGCCTCACACATATCTGATTCAGATGGTATTTAGATAAGGCTTTGGACTGAGACTTTTGATTTGAAAATGGAATGAGTCAAGACTTTTGGAGGTTGTTGGGATAGAATGAATGTATACTGCATGTGAAAAGGTCATGAAGTTTGGGGTCAGGTATAGAATGTTACAGTCTGAATTCAAATTTTGAAATGCTTATCCCCAAAGGACACTGTATGAGGAAGTGGGGCCTTTAGGTGTGAGTTGGAATGAGATTAGTGTTCACAAAAAGACATACCCTGTAGCCCCTCTGCCACATGAGGACACAGCCATAAAGTATGGGCTATGGAACCAGGAAGGGATCCCTCACCACAATGCGATCGTGCTGGTGTCTTGATTTTGACTTTTCAGCTTCCAGAACTGTGAGAAATACATTGTTGTTTATAAGCTACCTCATCTGTAGTATTTTGTTATAGAGGCCCAAATAGACACTCCCCTTGAGGTTGTGAGTCTGAGGCTCAAGTTAAATGAAGCTGACAAATTCCCTCCGAACAAAACCCAACTGGTGTTTTACTTTTTTCTTTATTGGTTCTTTCTTTTATTTAGCCTTTTCTCTGTTTATCTTTCTTCCAGCTTACTGATGCACATTAAGGGCTGTTTCTCATACTTTACCCAGTTCTTGTTAGTTTCCCTTTATACACTTAAGATACCTATCCAAGTAAAGAATGAAAGACAAGGAAAATTTTCCTTGGTTCACTGCAAATTTCATCATTGCTCAAATTTCTCAAGCCATTGAGTCTATTTTATGTGCAGCCACACCTCCAGTTGAAGAAAAGTTTCTATCTACATGTCGTATTCCTTGCAAGTATGAGAAGGAATGTCAAATGAGATAAAGAAGAGGAAGAATTCTTCCCTATTATTAATCAATACACAAAACAAATTTGCATGTCAGAAAAAGTGATTCATCTCTCTCGGGTAGCTGAACTGTATATACAGTGCAATTCTCCTCTTTGTCTCAATTACTGAGATATAACACGTTGCTGTCTATTAGAGAGCAAAATACCCAGTCTCTTCTATTAAAAGGGACCCAACTGAAAAGGTTTCCTTTGTTCACAATGATCCAATTTCAAATCAAGATTTTATTTTTTTAATGTGTACCCTAATGTTAGGCTTCCTCAACCAAGAACTTCCTCTTTTCAGCCTTGCCCGTCAGTTCACATTTTAAAATTTCCCATTGCATACGTTATGAGATGAGCCTCTATCAAGAGCAATCCAGTGTGTGTGTGTGTGTGTGTGTGTGTGTGTGTGTGTGTGTGTGTGTATGTGTGTGTGTTTCTAAAGTATGAAACAGGGAGCATTGTGGGGTGACTTGTTTTTACCTTGCACTTCACAGCTGGGAGGAAGGAACTCCAGCTGGTTTTAAACAGAAAGACTAAGGAGAGAACCAAGTTTCATACTGAGAATAATTAGAAGCACATAGTTCTTATTTAATTATTTCAATGGTGTATCCGTATCCCTGCACAGCATTTACTGTGCCTTTTGAGTTCCTGATCCATTAGTCTTATTCTTATACCTCCACTGGTATGTACCTAGGTCAGAGACTCTGAGGCAGGAACAACAGGTAACAATCCCAAAGGAAGGTGACCCTACATCTTATCAATATTTGAGATAGATAAGAAAACTACAAATAAAGACCTCAGGGTTTAAGTTTAGTGAAAGGGCCTTTGACTACTGATGGTCAGTCTCCAATAATGCAGCTATTTTATTCAAGTTAACTTTATTCTGTATTATTTATACAAAATGCTTATCTTTTGTCCAGAGTTAAAGCCTTTCTGAAGAAAACAAAGGCAATCAATCGTCTACAATTGCCAACTTCCTGCTAATTACCAGTACCACCAAACATCATCATATTGGCTTATGAAATTGTGTCTCTGAATTTTATTCCTACCACTTACCCTGTGATTGTACTAACAGTAAATGTGAATACAGAGCACTACAGGAAGGATTGGTAACCATGGTGATGGGAGGGTGCTTTCTGCAATAACTCCACTGTACAAAGTAATTTATGCATGAATGTAAAATCACAGATGTTTTGAACCATATGCAGGCTATATTTAACCACAGCACAAGTGACAAGTTACTTGGGAGTTACTAATCCAAAGGAGGTGAGACCCAGCCAGATAATAATTCTTTCTTCCCATTGTCTTGGTAGAAGCTTCCTAGATGCAGGCCCCCCGGATATGGGGAGTAATGTCTGAATATAGCGTTAATGTGACTGTGTGTGAGTGAGTGAGTGAGTGAGTGAGTATACGACAGTGGCATATATAGGAGGAAATGTACAAAAAGGAAGAAACTGAAGAGATGAGGAAAGAGAAAGCAAAGGCAATATAGGGGGGAAAGACACCTTCCTGCTAAACCTCCTTTCCTATATTGTCTCTATTCCTAAGAGTCTTGGTTAGAGAGATGTTGAATTTTAGGTCAATAACCGATTTTTCAACTTGAATTTAGGAAAATAAAGATTTCTATTTTAATTTTAAGCTGGAAATTATGGTTATTGGGAGTAGCTCTTAGGTTAGTTAATATTTGCAACTCAATGAAATTATCTGTCTTCATAGTAATCATTTAAAAGTTTAAATTTTACTTAGTGTAATCTGAAGTCCAATGACATGTTTAATGTTTGAAATATCTGCAAAATTTCTATTCTTTTTTGGTCTGGATTTTTAAACAGAGAAATCCTTAGTTACTCCAAATCTCACATTTAATTATCCCACGTGCACTTTCTTTTTATCAGAATTGGTGTCACAAATTATGTAGTCTTTAATAAATAACTGTAAATTCTGGCCTTCACCTATAAAAATAAATGCTGCTTTTAGAACAGGTATTCAAAAAGTAAAGCCCTTAGAAATCACAAAATTAATGCAATACTTTGTGAAATAGGGCTATTTTCGGGACCAGGGGTCATTTATTTAGTCTTCAGAAATGAAAGAAGAGAATGTGGAATGAAAAGAAAACAGTTTGCATTGTAAAACTTCTCATTTCCCCGAGGCACTTGGTGCTCTCTGTTGCCTTTTTCCCCTACATTCCTGTATTCTTTATCTCTCAGTAGAATGTTGCATCTGCCTTTCTTAGATTAAAGTCTTCCCAGACTTTTGCCACTTACCCCACCTCTTTGCTTACTGCTTTTTTTTTTTCTTTCTTAATTGCTTCTCCCGTCAATGTAATCTAAATTGCCTCATTGGTAATTGAGTACATTTCTTCAGATCCAACTGAGACTCACCTTATTCAGTTGTTTTCCCTTCCTTAATGTCCTCTGCATTTCTGAAGCACTAATGCACAATTAAACATTAACAGGGAACCTCATTATTAACCCAAGTTTAGCAGAAGGGGCTTACTCCACAGTTCAAGAGGATGGTTGCCTCTTGGCATATGCATTTCTGCTTTGACTATTGGTGGGGTGCTCTCAAATGAGAAAGAGCTGAAAAGCTGTTTTTATACTAAAGCTAGCTGAGTGGCATTAAGGACAGTAGATCTTGACTATAGTAGATAGTTGGTTCCCAGCAGGTTGCACCAAGACACAAAAAAGACACCACAATTGGTTAGATACATACATACATACATACATACATACATAAATTCAGGGTTTTCTAGATGGCCTTCACAACTGCCTATTTCAGTGTTGTTTATGTGAAGAAATCACTTAACTTTTGCACTGCAGCTTGAGACATTCTGCCTAATGACACTTATTCTTGAGATTCCATTTTGTCCGTCCTTTTGAACGATTCTGTGCCATGCCATGGAAAGGAAGTGGAATTGGAAATATTGACAACAAGCATGGCTGCCTTACTTAGCAAGAAACATATCTATCTCTTCTTCCTGTCTCTCTTAAGAAACATGAAGGGGCAATGGAGGGTGTTGTCTGTGGAGCTGCACATCTAAACACAGAAGCATTCGGTCCTCACTACAGGCCAGTCTGTTTATTACACAACGGAACTACATGTTCTTCTAGTCTTGGGAAAGAGGACCTGTTGTTAGTGGTCCAGGAGGCTGGAAACTTCCTTGGTGGGGGGAGGATGGCTTTGTAGCTCTTGTTATGAGTTTGTGGACCTTAGTGAGTACCTGACACACAATACTCATTAAAAAAATATCTGTTGGAACAATGAAAGGAAGGAAAGAAGAACTTAATGGGAAGTTAATTGAAGAGAAATATTATTTTGCATATACTTTTCCTGAAATTTGTATGGTATGTAATTCAGAGATCTAAGCAAAACCTCATTCCCTGGGTAACTGCAGATAGCACATGAGCATATCTTGATTTGTGGCCCCTTAACAAACACACTATCAAGGTAACCTTTCAGAATTCAGAAAACTGCAACAATAGATTTAGCCCACTTTAGTCTTACTAACTGAAGTTGTCCTCCCTTTCATATTTTTTTTCCATTGAGGATTAATTGCCTCTTTTCTTCTCTTCATTAAGACTAGTGATTATGTCTATTTATCTATTAGTAAATATAAATTATAAAACAGTGTAAGAAAAATATTTGGATTACCTATAATCTCAGTCTTTAGAATTAACCACTATTTTAATTTATGTTGTTATTTTTTCTATGTATATGTATATGTTGTGTATTATGCACATATTTATACATTTTAAAATTTATAATTAACAATTTTTACATTAATCATAATACCTCATAAATATGCATTGGAGTATAGGTCATATGCTTCTTATGGATATAGTAATTTATTTTACCATCATTTTATTGTTGGTCATTTTAACTACCCCTAGTTTTTAACCATTATCAAAAGTATATGATTGTTACTCCTATTGGAGATAAGATAATTATTTCCTGGGGACCAGCATTTATAGTCTGGTCATTAGTTAAAGATCTACTTGTACCCAGCTGAGACTTGTATGTCACCTACTTGGGTTAACTGATCAGCCCCATTTGCAGACATTTGGACAATCTGTAAGGCTGTAAGGCATCTCAGACTCGTTATTTCTTTCTTTAGCAAGCCCCAATTTATGCAGAGAAGCAAGGCTGGCAAAGTGACATATTCTTAGTAAATCCACTCCCCTGTGGCCAGGCAAAGAAGAAGAAATAAAGAGTGCAGTGGGTGTTTATATTGTAATTCTCCTGGGAATTCAGTCCATTTTTAGAGTTTAAAATTTTTATTTGCTTTCTCTGCAGAGTGAATTTCTTTAGGAGGAGAAAATTTTACACGACTAAAATTAATGCTAATTATCTTATTGTTAGATGTCTGCAACATCTATGGTAGTTTTGAATACTGTATTAAAATAAAATATCTGATTTCAGTTCCTCAATCTGACATACAAAAGTTTTTACATTCTGATCCAAACTTTCCTAATCAGCATCCTCTCTTAAAAGTCTGTCCAAACCCTATACTATGTTTATTAATATTCTTGAAATCTCCTTGCTTACCTGTACATATTTTTATGTATTATTCTTTCACCTAGAATGCGTTCCTTCCGTCTCAAATGAGGATTCATGTCTGCAGGATACTTCAGACATGCAGGCAAAAGTGGTTACTCTCTCTTCTCTGCCATCATAGTTATTCATTCATACTTTGACTCTAATACTTGTGTAGAATGGTGATGTATCCATTTGACTGTCTTTCTGCCCTCTCAATCTGGCATAGGCAGTAACAGTCCTACAATATTTATATCATGATAGATAGATGTTAAGAATGATGCTCAAATGTTTGTTGGATGAATAAATGGATGATTGAAATACATAGTGAATATTGGCCGTAATGATCCAATATAATAAATGATTCTCCTAATGAGATGTATGCCTTAACCTTATATCTGAGCATTAGTAGTTTTCTGCATTCCTATGAACCCCATTCCTTATCTAGTCACAGTAGTTCAGTCTAAAGGTGATGCTTCTAGCAAATGTGTATCCCCTCCATTCCCCAGTATAAACATCATCGGAAAGAGGAACTTCCATGTATCACAATTCCTGATGTCCTGTTACTAACTGGCATTAAAATTTGCCTTTACTTTAAATTTTCTGTTTTATTAGGGAAATATTCTAATACATAGAATAATTGCGCATATAGATATTTAACCCTATCATGTGTGTTAGTAATTTTTGATATTTTACCATATTTGCTTTACTAATTGTTGTCTTGGAATATATTTTTTTAAATGTTTATCTACTTTGAGAGCGAGAGAGAGAAGAGTAGAAAGAAAGGGAGACAGAGGATCCCAAGCAGACTCTGTGCTGTCAGTGTAGAGCCCAGCGTGGGGCTCGAACTCATGAACTGCGAGGTCACAACCTGAGCCGAAATCAGGAGTTGTCGCTTAACCGACTGAGCC
The DNA here is from genome assembly GCF_022079265.1 of Lynx rufus. Taxonomy (NCBI): domain Eukaryota; kingdom Metazoa; phylum Chordata; class Mammalia; order Carnivora; family Felidae; genus Lynx; species Lynx rufus. Next base: position 94,436,227 of record NW_025814897.1, on the reverse strand, counting down.
ACCCAGGTGCCCCTGCCTTTGTATATATTAAAAAAAAAAATTAGTTCTAAATTTTTAAAAATGTTTTTATTTGTTTTTGAGAGAGACAGAGAGAGAAACAGACAGAGAGAGAAACAGAGAGGGGCAGAGCGAGAGGGAGACAGAATCTGAAGCAGGCTCCAGGTTCCAAGCTATCAGCCCAGAGCCACATGCAGGGATTGAACACGTGAACTGTGAGATCATGACCTGAGCCAAAGTCAGATGCTAACTGACTGACTGACTTATATTATATATATATAATTTATCCCTAAATATTCCCATATTAATCTCTCAAAAGTACATTTTCCTATGTAATTGTAATATTATTTTACATAAATATATATATAATATAATATATATAACTATTTTATCCCTAAATATTTTCATAAGAATCTCTCAAAAGTAAAGACATTTTCCTATGTAATTGTAATATTATTTTGCGTAAAAAGTTAACAGTAATTTCTCAAAGTCATGTAATGCCCTGTCCATAATAAATTCTCTTTAGGCAATTCCACAATGTATTGTACTGTTGATTTGTTTGAACTAGAATCCAGTAAATGCCTAAACATTGCATTTAGTTATGTTCTGTCTATTAATTTAGAACAGTATTCCTTCTTTCCACCTTTTATTCTTGACATTTGTGTTTTAAAGAGATCATATTAGTTGTTTTCCATTTTCTAAATTTATATGATTATTTCTTCTTGGTGTCATTAACTTGTTCCTCTATTCCCTTAATGTCCTATAAATTGGAAGTTAATTCTGGAGTATGATTGATTATATTCAAGTTAAACAAGTGAGGTAAGATTTTTTCCACCCCTGTTAAAGAAATATTTATTGCTTTATTTTCCTCTCCAGAATATGCATAAAATCAGTAGATCCTCACATCTGATAAAAGATTATACCACACAGGCTCATAATATCATATAGTGTGATTATTGGCACATCTGGTGATACTGAAGATTGCTCAGGTAAAAGTTAAATGATAGAATATGAGACTAAAAATATCAATTGAAACCTTAAGGCTGTAAGGTGTTGGCTCCAAGAAATCCCGTTAATTAAGGAGGGCCATTCAGATGAATCAAAGCAATTCCATTCCAAAATCTAGAAAGTTCAAGGAAGTCATCAAGATCACATAGATAAGGGAGGAATCCAGATGATGCTATTAACATTCTACCTAGACTACCTGGGGTAAAAAATGTGGGGATTATAAAATTTGACTACAGGCAAAAAAGAGGTTAATGGCATCTAACAGAATGGGCAAAATATTGATTAAAGTACATATATACAAGTCCAAGCAATTTTAAAATTATTTTTAAACAAATAGAAGATATATATTCACTTTAGTGTTATCCAACATTGAATACCAATGTTTTACTGAATACTGGAAAACAGTAAAAGCATATCAAGTAGAAATATGTTTATACTTTTACTGAAGTTCTGACTGTTTGAACTTAGATGGTAATCCATGATTCTGATAAACACCTGCTACTGCTTATACATTTTTACTGATCCTATAAATTTGTGGTCTGAGTTTTGTAAAAGGAGTTTTATAAAATATTTTTACATTTCTATCCTTTGGAACTTTATTCAGCAAAAGATCATGGGCAATGAGATACCTGGATTCAAGTCCTAGATTATAAATTGACAAGGGGTATTCTCAATACCATTGTTGTAATGCAGTTATGTAAAAGCAACCCTATAAAGAGGTAAAATCTTTGTTTTTCTACCAATAATGTAAACAACAGAAAACTCCAACCCTTTCTATATCTTTTGTCCCTCACTTCAATACGAAGGATTTTAATTTTCTAAATTAATAATTTGTTAATCACTTGATTTTTTTAGCCATTTGGTATTAACAAAATTTTTTTTAATGTTTATGTATTTTTGAGAGAGAGAGGGACAGAGAGTGAGTGGGGGAGGGGCAGAGAGAGAGGGAGACAGAAGCCAAAGCAGGCTCCAAACTCTGATCTTTCAGCATAGAGACCAACGCCAGGCTTGAACTCATGAACTGTAAGACCATGACCTGAGCCGAAGTCAGACACCCAACCAACTGAGCAACCCAGGCTCCCCTTAACCATTTGATATTAAAAAAAAACAAACTAATGGACCACATTTAGATCTGTGTGTATATATGTGTGTGTGTGTGTGTGTGTGTGTGTGTGTGTGTGTGTGTGTGTATACACACAAATATATTTTAGGAAATGTATGTGTATATATGTAATATACATAATTAAATTTATTACATGTCTTTTTAAAAGAATGTGTCCAAAGGATTTTAATATATCAAATATAATACTTTCCTACAAAAATGTGAAAAAATTGGTAAAATATTTAATTGGGATTCACTGCTCAGTGTGAATTAAACCCAAGAGATTATATTGTGGTCCAGGTAGACTTTAATCACCCCAAATGTCTAATATGTATTCTGCCCCCCCCATAAATATGGTTGCTCCAAGGAAAATTACTTAATAATCTTTGAAGATGTTTGCTAAATGAATAATGTGTTAGTGTAATCATAACCACAGAAAGGAAAAGGTATTTTTCCTCTAGATTTTAAAATAAGAAACAGATTAAGTTTTATTACTAAATAGCTAAATCTGTTTAGTGATTAATTTGAGGTATATTTAAATTATAGTTAATTTTTTTAGAGAATGAAAATTTTACTTGGAGTGATGTATGATCCTTCTGGAATATACTAGGGTTGTATGTGTATGATTCCATGACTTCTTTTTAGCTGTCCTCTTGCACACAAACCTCACCTATCTCATACTCCAGTCCTTTTGGTTACCTGTTTTATTCCCAAACACTGTACCAGCCCAGATTTACCCTAGGGTTGAATGCCAGTGGTTCAGTGGGCATCAGAGACGGGGTTAGGCCCAGAAATGGGTAAGAATAACTTTTTCTCTCCTTATAGTGATTTAAAATATTTGATGTTTAATAGTTCATAGTTTATATGATATTTAAAGGCCTACTTTCCAAAATTACCCCTGTGAAATAGGACACGTCACCTATTCCTCTTTCTGAAATTGCCTGGTGAATTAAGAAGACTGATTCAAAATGTATGTACCAATATATGAGCTGGAAAATGTTATAAAGTTTCACCAACTTTCAATTTTTTTCATATGTCAAAAGCAAAATTATACTCAAATAGTAGTTGCCTCAGATGTTTGTGGTAGGGATTAAATAATACAACATTTATAGCAAGAGCTCAATAAGTATTTTCCTTCTTTTCATTCATGGTTATTTGGCTACCTCTCCCTTGGTAGAAACCAAATGCAGCACTTCCAACCTGTCCCGGGCAGGTGTACAAACTCTTGTTAGTTTCTGTCTCTGTTTTCTGTGAAATCAATATGGCTGGAGTTAAGTACATCAACATGTTGTAAGGCTCTCTGTCCTGTCCAGCAAGGTCTTTCAAAACGCTTGGGTAGATAGGAGTTCAGCAAAGTTCTGATATGTTCTTGGTGTATTCTTCCTCACAAATATTTATAACTATGCTTCATTAGTCTACAAAAATCTCTTTAAAGAGGATTCAGTTTTAGTAATCTTTAATGCCAGAAAACATCCCATTTGATAATCTGGATGATTTGGAAGGCAGGGGGATAGTGTGTTTTCTTTCCTTTTGGTTGAGTTCTCTTCCCCCAAGTTACCTCCAGGTTAGTATTTCACAACTGAGATGCAAAGTGGGTTTCCATTAAATAACATGGATTTTACTTCCAACATACAACAACTGCCTCTCACCACATTTTTAAAGGAATCAAAACCAGAGTTTCTTTGTGTGTTTAGACACTGGAGCCTGGCCTCCTAATATAAATGAAGTCAGAATTCCAATACTTGAAGACTTTGGAAAGTTTTATTTTGTGACTAAATCTGTCCTCCTGTGGGTATAAGAGGGAATTTCCAAAATAGCACAGCTGCTGAATCAAATGCAATAAATTGTTGTAGACATTTTATCAGCTACAATTCCCAAGAGTGATTGTTAATATGACAAGATCTCTACCCAGATTTCAAGGCTAGAATGAAGATGATGGTGGCAGGTAAGATAAATTAAATATGTCAAAGAGACTGAGAACCTTTTGAGAAACAATATGTGTATTTCAGCAGAAATAGGTTTTATTTTTAATTTTATTTATTTGTAGCCACCATGGAAATACTTCTCTTTCTCAGCAAAGAACAAGCACAAACCTTTTAGTAAATGAGTAGTAAAGCTGACGTTCCTCTTCTGTAACAGAAATGAACAGAAGAAGAGACACCAGCAGACAATTACCCAAATAAAACTTGTTCTTATTTGTTATAATTAAGTAATGTGAAGTTATCCAGGCAATCTCACTTAAAAAATTATACCGGGGAGGTTTTTTAAATGTGAATTTAAATAACTTTCCCCATCCAACTTAATATATGTAATAAATCTATAGACATGCTTTTCCATCTTAGTGGATTATATTCAGGAATGACTAATTTTTGGGAAAAAAATCAAACTATTCGGTTAATAATTTAAAACATTTCTATATATCTGCCTGTGTATTTAAGAGTGAAGTCCCTGTCAGTTCTCTAAAGTATTTTTAGAGCCTCCTAATTAGTCCCCTTGCACCTCGTTCTTCTCTCTTTGCAAATCCAGTCTCCATATTATTTGCACAGACCATGTAGACCACAAACAGGGTTATGGCACACTCTTGCTTTGAACTCTTCTCTGAGTGCTCATCATTTTGAGGAAGAAATCTCTCTTTCTTATACCAGTAGCCTACCCTTCCATGACTCAAATGTTGCTGTCTCTTCAACCTCATCATCTACTACTTTGTTCTTCAATTGGCAACGTTTCAATAATCCCCAAGACTAATGTGCTTATAGCAGGAATCCAGCACCCACCCTGTTATCTCCAGCTCCGGTTCCCCATCCCTTATCCCTACCCTATTGTTTTTTATCTTGATAAATTACCTTTGATCTCAGATGTTACTTCTCCTAACATAGTCTCCTGCCACCAGGGCAGACTTAATGTTCTGCTATACTTCTGTAACATGCTGTATAAAACTCTAAAACTGCTACATGATATAAGATTATCTCTTTTTCCCCTGTGAATTTTCCTCTCATAATAATGTAAATTCTATAAGGAAAAGACTTATTTATCATGTTTTACTTAGCATTTAGATTTTTACTTAGCATGTGATTGGTCCTCAACTAGTATTTCTTAAACAAAAATGACCTAAAGTTTTATGGGAAGGGATGTTTTACATTTAAATGACATCCTTGGAGAAAAATGCATGTGAGAATAAAGAATAAGAAGGCATCCTTTAAAAAGAAGTCAACTTTCTCTGCTATTTAGAAGTGAAAACGCAGGCTTAACAGGTTTGTGTACATATGGTTTCTTACAATAGATATTTAGCATGCAGGAAAAAAAAAAACAAAAAAAACTCACAAAAAACAGCAACAGATGATAGACAGAGGACAGCTTCCAAAGCCTAAAAGTGCTATGGAATTTTATGACCCAGCAGCCAAATGTAAAATAGTCTCTAAGAGTTCCTTCCTCCTTCTCCTTCTTCTTTGTCCCCCCAAGGAATGTTGGACGAAGTATCTCTGCCCTTAGGTAGAGAGGATTTTTCCATATGTTTTACTGGCACAGCCATTCATGAATGTTGGCAGAACAACATTAGATAATGATTCATTGCAACATAAAGCATTCAGAGCCCCAGCTGAAAAAACTCATTCTTAGAGTGTTATTCAGAGTTTTGGGCTCATTCAGTTTAGAGAAAACAGCATTACCTAATTCAGTTTGGTTGATAAGGACTCAGGTATTCTGCTTTTTGATCTTTGTCCCTTGGTAAGAATTTGTAAAGAGGAGATGCTGGATGTCTGAGCATTTAATGGGATTTTTGTCCAAACAGGTGTTCTATTCAACTCTTGGGAGTAAGAAGGGTGCCACAAATGGGAGCTCAGGGAGAGGAGAGTTTTAGAAAGAGCTGAAAGGCAAATAGATTGGACTTTGATTGTTGAGGATAGAATGACAGAAAGAATAATGGGTGAATCTCATTCTGTTTGGTTGGCAATTTATCGGAGTGTAGGATTGTCAAGCTGATTCTGGCTTTCAACTAGCTGAAACAAAGAAGAAGAAACTTGCCATGATTGGTGCTTAGATATCTGCTGTGATTTAAGGCCTGGGATCTGAGTACCCTGAGAAATTTCTACCAGAAATAGATGAAATGCTAACTCAATATGAGATTTTGGCTCATCACATTGAAAGTAATTTCCTAAGCACTTTGTAAAATGACTTGGCACATTTTGGCTTGCAAACTGAGGGGAAGGAATTGCTATTGGTCCAGAAATCTGGTTCACATAAGAATTTGAATGCCCTACTGGGATAATTTTCTTCCTGTGCTGATAACCTTTTGACGGAGGGAATGATGAATCATTAAGGGAAATGCGAACCTGATAGTCTGGGTAACTGGGAATCCATATGGCAGGGAGGCCTTTGGATGTGCTTACAACTACAATGGCCAAGGTTCAGGGATCAAATATAAGTCAGGTTGGTGAGAGTACATGCCTGAGTCAGATTGCCAGAGAGTCTATACTCAGTGTTTAAAAGAAAACAGGCTAAAGAAAAGCTCTATATGCACAATATATACATGCAGATACAGATATAGATGTATATATACAACTGTCTGCATGGCTATAGTCCTTCATTTTACATGTGTAGAATCTGAAACTAAGAATTGTTAAGTAAATTATAATGCAGAGTGAAGATTTAAGTTTATGAGTGTCTGGTTCAAAGCTCCCATCTTTCCAATGCATAGAGCCAGGGTTCCCAAATGTTGCTTGGCTGTGTGTATTATCTAAGAAACTTCTTAAAAAATACAGCTTATTCGACATACTCATCTGCCTTGTTCAAGATTATAACTTAGCAGGTCTTAGATGAAGGTCCTGGGTACTTTTTAAATCTATCTCCCAAAATAGGGGTTTATATCCAGGATTGGATACCCCAGTATGACCTACATGATAAAGACAAGAGGCATGGTATAGGAATGGAGACACGTAGAGTCATGGTTCTATTACCACAAATCACACAGTTGACTGTGTGCTGAGCTGCTGCATCACTCCTATGAATTCACCACTCCTATGTCTTTGGATTACACAAGAAACACTGTAGTGAGGTAAAAAGAACACAGACTGTCCTTAGTGACACTGACTGAAATTCTGACTCTGGCTCTGGAGAATTATCACGTAAAAGCACTCACAAATTTCTCAATCTCTATCTGCCTCACCCTTAAAATGGAAGTAATCCATTGTATTGTTTTTCTAGGCTGCTATAACAAGTATCTATAGTCTAGATGGTTTAAGCAATGTAAATTATTTTCTCACAATTCTGGAGGCTAGAAGTCCAAAATCTTAGTGTTGGCACGTTTGTTATTCTGAAGCTTTTCCTTGGCTTGTGGGTGGCTGTCTTCCTCCAGTGCTTCACATGGGCTTCCCTCTGTGTGTTTCTGTGTCTTAATCTCTTCTGTTTATTTTTTAAATTTTTATTTATTTTTAATGTTTATTTATTTTTGAGGGAGGAAGACTGTGATCGGGGGAGGGGTAGAGAGAGAGAGTTAGAGGATCCCAGGTGGCCTCTGCACGGACAGCGGAGAGCCCGATGCGGGGCTCAAACTCATGAACTGTGTGACCATGACCTGAGCCTAAATCAGATGCTCAACTGAGTGAGCCACCCAGGCATCCCTCAATCTTCTCTTTTTATAAAGTTATCAGTCATACTGGATTAGGAGGATGCACTTCAATGAAGTAATTTTAATAGAAGTACCTCTTTAAAGACCTTATCTCTACAGTCATATTCTGAGGTACTGAGGATTAGGACTTCAACATATGAATTTTGGAGGGACACTATTCAGAGCAGAACATCCATATTCAACTTAATTTAAGTAGGTACTTTAAAGAGCTAACTAGCATTCACTAACATGATTGTATGCTAAAAGGCATTATGTTAAAGTTCTATTTTATTCAAAAATTTGAAAATTTTTGTTGGATTATTGTATTGTTTGTTTCAACTTACACCACGAGAGCACAGATATGAAATCAGTGTTGCATTTGCTTTCGGTTAAATTAACATCCCCTTTTGTCAAACATATTGTGTTTCTATATATTTTTTGTCTAGGATTACATTTAGTTAGCAACCAAAAATTGCTGGTAGAGTGGACTAGCAGGTATAAGTAAATTGATGTGATAGTCTAAATTAGGATGTGCATAAACACGAGAGCGTGCAGTGTGCATGCACACATATGCACACACACACACACACACACACCCCTTCATATAATATACCAAAGAGATAAATACCCAAACGTATCTAGCAGCTATTTTGAAAGCACAAATGCTAACCCAGGTGGAAAAAAAATAATAGCTTTATTGAGTGCTTATTTTACATGAGATATTATTATCATAAAATTTAAATACATGCATTATCTCAGTGAAGCCTACCTCAGACTCCATGAATAATATTTCTATACTCATTTTGAAATTAACAAAAAAAGTCAGCCAGAGGAATTAAATATTTCCCAAAGTTTCTGATTAGTAAGTGGTAGAACTTGAATCAAATTCAGTTTTGCCTGATTTCTACACTTAATTTTATCAACTGAATATATCATCCTTCACCCAATGTTGCATCAGGCAGCTATCTCATGTGTTAAATCCTGCATTGTTCTGTTTGAAATTAGCCACAGTGAGAACACTGGCTCTCCAGTGTCTAAAGTAACATAATTTTGTGATAGCAGGTTTTCGCTAGTTATACTGCAGAAATTGAACATACAGGACCAGAGCATGTGATGAAAACTCAGAGCTTAAGCCCTGCTATTCTACACATCATTATATAAAAGGCTGATAAAATGCTGATAAAATGCTATTTTACATTTATCTGTTTTTCAGAACAGAAAGGTTATATACTAGTAGAATATAAGTATGACACACACACATCATGTCATACCATTCTTTAAATAATACTAATAAAGATAATACTGAAAAAAAAATTTGAGGGGACAAAGTTAGTTCTATAATCTACCTTACATACCAGCCATATTTGGGGTTTGAATTTAAACTCTTGGTCAATTTTTATTTGGGGATTTTAATTTGCCAGGTAATTTCCTCTCAAGCCTAGGTGGGAGAAACTAAGGTAAGGAAAGCAAGCTTTATTTTGACTCATATTATTCAGAGGATTTCTTAAAAATAGAGTGTAATTTATTGTTTTGAACAATTTGAAGTGAAAACAAGCAATATATTTTGTTCTAGGCTCTTCTCCCTCTGGTAACTGGCTTATATCATAAAGCTTTATTTCACCTGAATTTTCTGATTGCACTTGACGATCAATCATAGTCTCAAGTGTACTTTTCTCTATTTTGTACTTTTTTTCACTGCTATTTTTTTTAATATGTGGTTCTAATTCAGCAGTTTTCCCATTTTGGTTTTGTTTGAAGATTCTTAAATTTAATTCTAGTGAATAAGAGCTAAGTTGTTGAGTGTGTATTGTGTGGCAGGTAAGGAACAAATGGTTGCTCTCTACACATGGACTTATCTGAAGAGTAATGAACGTCTCATAAAATCTAGTGGAATTTTATGGGGGTGTCTAGTTTAATAAATGTGCATACTCTATCCCTTGAACTGCCTCATCACTTTCTAAAAAGGCATCTGTTGGAATGGAGCTCCTGTTTTCACAGCGGGAGTCCCTCTACTACATATATAACTCCTTATGGGATTTTGAATGAGATTCCTTTATAAATATTTTGTTTGTGTGTTTTCTCATTACTGAAGTTATGGTTGAAGTGATCACAACTGGTTAACTGAAACTTGGGTCAGAAGCTAGACAATCTATTTGGTAATACCTTATACAGCCAAAGTAAAATATCTCTGGCTTGTAGGGGTGCATAGTAGGAAAAAAGGTCATAAACTACAACATTGAAAAATTACTCCTCAGGAAACACCAACTGAGAAATACCAGAACAAGAAAAGGGAAGAAAAGTCAATTTATTTCCTCTTTTTCTTTACTTATGATGTTTATGAACCAAGAATATTTTTGAAGATACTAAAGTTATTTTAAAAAGGAGACCATCAGACCTTTCATGCCTTAGTAGCCTACATAAGCCAACCGAAACCTGAGCCAGAGTCCATTCCTGTAAATGCACACCTGCCAAGGAAAATAAATTTAACAGCAACCAATGACAAACAGGGAACTAGGCCTTCCCAAATAAGGCAGCTGCTTAAAATGTAGGTGGTCAAATAATTTTCTTGCTTTGCTTCTGTGACTATTCTATGAAAGCTTTTCTCCTCGTATGGTTGGTCAGTGGGCACTGTAGCCACTTTTGATTTGGTGATGCCCAGTTTGAAATTTTTTTTGTTTTCAACGTTTATTTATTTTTTGGGACAGAGAGAGACAGAGCATGAACAGGGGAGGGGCAGAGAGAGAGGGAGACACAGAATCGGAAGCAGGCTCCAGGCTCTGAGTCATCAGCCCAGAGCCCGACGCGGGGCTCGAACTCACGGACTGCGAGATCGTGACCTGGCTGAAGTCGGACGCTTAACCGACTGCGCCACCCAGGCGCCCCGGTGATGCCTAGTTTGAATCCATGTTTGTGCAGATAAGCTCCTGAAAATTTTAAGGTACCTCTCAGTTTATTGTCTTATGGAAAAAAAAGCATGATTTGGATAGGAACAAAGAAAGAGTTCCCTGTAATGGTAAAGTACCTACTTGGTTTAATTCATGCTACGGGATAATAGCCAGATATGGTCTTGAGTCCTAAGAAAGCAAATGGATTCAACTGGAGTATTCAGAATAAGAACACTCAGGGTGGATTTGAAGATGAGCTATGTAAAGATTTAGATGATATTTGGCATCAGATTCCTGTAAGATATATTAAGTTGTTTGTCTATTTGAACCTCTGAGAATAGATACTTTGTTTTTAAGAACTTGATACATATTTTGATGGGAAACCTAATTAAAGCCAAAGAAATGAACTACGTGACCACCAAAGTTTCCATCATACTATGGTTCTATAAGAAAATATTATTGTTGCACTTGAAGACACCCCAGGATTGAGATTACAACTAGATGAACTGAGGGAAATGTTTACACCTAAAGACTCAGGTAAGAAGGTAGCCCTTTTAACCCTGGCCCCTCTGAAGCAGTGAGAGGGAGAAAAAGGCTACTATTTGCCCAGGTAAAGGAGAAACGGCAGGGAGAAAGCTAAAGAAACAAAAGGGATCCTTTCTGTTTACTTTTATTATCAGTGGGCTAATAAACAGAGATATTAAATCATGGTGGGTGGGACTTGGACAGGAACAAGGAGAGTATCCACTTCCCTGCCTGTGATGTGATAAATAACGGCCCCCCAAGATGTCCAGGTCCTATCTCGCATACATGTTACCTTATATGTCAGAAGAGATTTTGTAGCTGTGATCTTGAGATGGGAGATTATACTGTGGAAGAAAAGGCCATGTGATAGAAGCAGAGGGAAGCAGAGTCAGAAGAACGCCACGCTGCTGCCTGTGAAGATGCACGAAGGGGCCATGAGCCAGAGTCTTAGGAATGCAGCTTTAGTCGCTGGCAAAAGTAAGGAAATGTATTTGCCCCTAGGGTCTTCCACAGGAGCATGGCCTGCCTATACCTTGACGTGAGCTCAGTGATACTGATGCCACACTTCTGACCTCCAGCATTGCAAGAGAATAAAGTGGTGGCGTTTTAAGTTACTAAGTTGGTAGTAATTTGTTACATTGCCAACAGAACTGGTGTATCACATAGTTTAAAGAAGATTAAATACTAGGCTTCCCCACCTAGTGATTCTGAGTGATTCTGGAAAACCAATCCTGACTGTAGATGGGCAGGGTCTTATGTCGGGTACCTTTGAGAGAGAGAGAGAGAGAATGGGAGGGAGACAGAGAGAAGGAGGCAGATTTTCAGTGACTTTTAGGCACTCATACTCTCCATTAAAATCTATTTGCACTGAAGCTGTTTATAGGCCTGGCATTGAGTTTGTCACCCTTTCCTTTTTCTTTTTCTTTTTTCTTTCTTTGTTTTCTTCTCTTGGCTTTTCTTACCTCCGTAAGTCAAGAAAAATATTTGTTTAGCAATATATGAAGCACAAAACTTGAGAAAATGCTGCTGTGTCTTACAAAAGGAGATGTGATTTGTGAGCAAGTGAATTTAAAATGTGTGAGGTCCCAGTCACGAAAAGAGTTGAGGTGTTGAGCTTGCAGGAGATGGCCTGCCTCCTGGACCCACACCTTGGGATTGGCACTCTGTTCTAAGTGCAGGATCCTTTCTTATCCGTATGTTACTCATTTACATAAAAGCTAATGTTTACTTTAGCATAAACTGCATTTTCTTGCTTTTTATAGAAACTGGTAATACAAAAAGTACAAAGAACAGTATGCATGTGCTGTACATGTATGTATGTGTGTATGTATATATATATATATATATACTATATATATGTACATAACATATGTAGATGTACATAGCATATGTACATATGCTATATATACTATATATATAAAACACTATGTATATAAAACACTGTGTGTATGTATGTATGTGTGTGTGTGTGTGTGTGTGTGTGTATACATATATAGTGAATTTTACTATACCAAGGATACTATCAATTATTGTTTCTTAGAGTTTTCAATGAAAGGTATTTTCCATAAGATTTGTATAAGTTGTAATTATAGTGTCTTCCCTTCATGAATGCAGATTGAATATGGACTGGAATACAAGAATAATATAATAATCAGTAGGAATTAAAATAAAATTATGCTCCTAGAACCGGATTTAAGAATCACTAGAGTTATATCAATTTTTTTCTAGTGACACTAAGAATGTGTTAAGTCATGACTTCATTTTATTTTATTTTTTTAATGTTTATTTATTTTTGAGACAGAGAGAGACAGAGCATGAATAGGGGAGGGTCAGAGAGGGAGGGAGACACAGAATCCGAAGCAGGTTCCAGGCTCTGAGCTGTCAGCACAGAGCCCGACACGGGGCTCGAACTCACGGACTGTGAGATCATGACCTGAGCTGAAGTTGGACGCTTAACTGACTGAGCCACCCAGGCACCCCTGTTTAGTCATAACTTTATAGACTCAAGAATTCAAAGTAGAATACAGAAGTAGAATTTAAATGATGTTAACCATGTATTATAACTATATATTGTAACTCCTGTATAATTTTTATCTATGAAATCACTAATGGGACTTAAAATCAATTTTTTTTCTTTTATTGTCCACATATAAGCATAATAAGGATCACTACAAAATTGCTTTTTATAAGGAATTAGTGACTGGAACTGTCTGGGTAGTGTATTTGGAAAAAAAAATATTATGCAAGATGCTCAAATTGGGACATCTAGTATTCAGGGCAAATCACGTACAGATTCATACTTTCTGTTACTTCTGGTAATGTACTTAAAATCAAGGCTGACTACAGATGCTTATGTACTAGAAAATTGGGTACAGAAAGTTGCTGTTTGTATTCTCTCACTCCTACCAGAGGATGAAGTTGATGGAATGGGTTATGGTCTGAATTTGACATATTTTTCTATTGTAACGTTAATGAAAATGGAGAACGGTGGACAGGGTGAAGCCAAGATCCTTCTTTTCCGAACATGGTCCAGTGACCTGGATAAACATTCTGCTGTCCTGACATCACCATATTCAAAAACTGAATATCCACTCGCATGTGGTGGATATGGTAACTGTGAGGCTGCCTTCCTGTTTTAAAGCCAAGGCTGTGTTTCCTGGAAAACTGGCTGGTATTAACACTGTATACAATTTTAATACAGACTTTTTGATTTAGGCTCAAACCATTTATATCCTGTAATTCATGTGTTGTAATTCATTTTTAATATCCACTCATTTAATTTTGTTGGTGCCTAGCATTGTGGTAGTCTCCAGGGAAGAGGTAAGTATTTCAATTTATCTTATTTGGAAGTGTATCATTAGAAATATCTAAGATTTATGCATATGGAGTAGAAAATAATGATGCAAAACAAAAGATACTCCATGTGATTTATCCTTACTTCCTCTCTGATCTCCTCCTGTACTGTATTCCAAGTCCCTTTCTAAACTTCAGCAATATGGGCCCTATTTCTTTTTTTCAATCTCCTTTAATTTTTTTAAAGTTTATTTATTTATTTTGAGAGAGGGAAAGCGAGTGAGCATGAGTGTGTGTGAGCTGAGGAGAGGCGGGTGGGGGGGGGAGAGATAGAGAGAGAGAGACAGAGACAGAGACAGAGACCGAAACCTGAGCAGGCTCTGTGCAGTCAGTGCAGAGCCCCATAGGGGCTCATCTCTCGAACAGTGAGATCATGACCTGAGCTGAGATCAAGAGTCCCATTCTTAACCAACAGGTGCCCCTCCTTTGCTTTTTCTAATTATAGGTTCTTTGCATATGCTTTTTCTCTGGTGGAAGACACTTATCTGCTTATTACCAATTCATTTAATTAACTCTTCTCTTTATTCAGTCTAAACTCAGCATGGCTTCTTCCATACATTCTTTCATGATCTGTCCTCCTTCCCCTCTCTCTTCTCTTAAAACCACCTAAATCTCTGCTGTAGCTCATGTTTCACTTTGCCCTCAGTTATTTATGGGATTTAAAAAGCAATTGTCTGTTTCCTTCACAAGATCATAAAAATCCATGCAAGTAGAGGCTGAGTATATTTCCTTTCCAGTTGACTCCAAGCCCCTTGCAAACTCGTTTGCTAAAGGTAGATGATTATACATGTAGATTGAATGTTTAAAGTCCAGGAGTGTTATGGGAAGTCTGAAAGTGGAAGCTCAGTGCCTATGAGGGATGCTGATGGGCTTTGAGATGGATCAGGAGGATGGAGAGGTGATGCGTAGAGAATGCCTGCTTTGGGTTTTTAAGGCTTTAAAAAAGGCATCATGAAGAAGATTTGCAAAGTTATGAGGCAGCATGTGAAGTTAAACACACAGACTTTGGATTCAGAAAGCCTGAGTTCAAATTTAGCTGAACCAGCTGCTGGTGAGCCTAGGGCAGTTTATTTTCCTTCTTTAAGATTTGCTTTCTTTATTTCTGAAATATACTCGTGACTTGCTTTGTGAGATATTACAAGGCAGTTATTTTCCACGTTTAAATCATTTGCATTATCTTTATGATTTTTGAATATCTATTTTTTACTAGTATTCGCTATCACTTTTTCTGTAGTGTTTGCTTTCTCTTCCCTCTTCTTTAAAGTCTCTTAAATTAGAATATAAAATCATGCTTTTGTTCTGCTAGCTATAGTTTTCTGATAAGCTTTTAAATTTACACTTAGCTATTTGAGATGTTCATAATGTACCTACAAACCACTCATAACTATCTCTTGTGTCAACAACAATATAGAAAAGGAAAAATAGAACAAGGAGGTTAGAAAAGTAGGGAATGCAAAGAAGACACCTAAATCTAATCTTTCTTCACTCCTAGAGTCAAGTCTTTTATGAGACTTTGCTCTCTTCTGAGTATAGGCCAACGGTGAAACAAAGACAAAATAGATTGGGCCACTTTACTTGAATGGAATTTTCAAAGAAATGATCATATATTATTTATAATTCTTAAAAGAAGGGCCTGTGCATCATGCTCTGTTTCATATTTAGTCATGATCTTGCTTTTCCACCTTGGTCGTTAATTACTGCTGTTATCACTACTACTGGCTAAACTACACCAAAGAATTAAGGGCATGATGTACATCATAAGCATTAGATTGGTTATTAGTTTTTCCACTAATTAAAATGGAGAAAGTTAAGCTGAGAGAGATTTACATAACTTGTTCTGATTTATTACTCTGGGGATGGCTGACAACAAACTTAATGCTGTCTTAGGTTTCTTTTCTTTGATTGGCCTAAAGCCACAGTAGTTAAAATGCAGGGAAAGATGAGTGCTGTTGTCAAATGCTTTTTGGAAATTTTGGATTAAGCATGATAAATATATTTCTTTAATTCAGGACTTTTCAGAGATATTAATACGTTAATTTGCATTCACCCATCTATGGAGTCACTCTTGCAGAGCTCCTTTAAGGTTTAGTGATTTGTAAAAAAAAAAAAATCCTTGGGGGAAATGCTGACCTAATGATTTCCTTTTTTTATATATTATCTAGTAATCAAGTATATTACTCTAATATCATGATGATCCCACAAGAATATATAGAGAATTGGCATGCTTTGGGTGCTTGGCTAAATTGTTGAAAATCTAGCAGTAGCAGATTGGCTACTGTGAATGCAATATTCAGACAAGACCAAGATAGTTTTCAACAATGATACCACAACATGTAGTTTAGAAATGTGAACCATCTTAGTTCAAGATGTCCAGCGTGTTTGATCCCATGTCTAGGGAATCGAGGTTCGAGGATGAGGATTAGTGTCACTCCAGAAACAATGCTAAAGGTCTATGATCCAGAATGTAGAAGATTTTATACAACTAGGATTGACGGCAGCTGGTTAGGACCACCTAACAGTACAACTTGTACCTTACACACAATAACATTTTTCTAAAAAGGTACATTTGGCTCCCAACCCAGGAGTCCTATCCCTGAACTACAGTCCATCTGAACTCTGGAGGAAGACATGCCTTTTTTCAATTCATCTTTCCCCAGAGAAGCTCTTTTTTTCATAATTTTGACAAAGTCACAGTATGAGCTACCAGTAGATATGGAATCAAGAGTTGAAACCATGAGGGTCAACAGTTTGAAATCTATAGTGGATAGAGCATCATTCATAATATTCAACATGCTTTTATGTGCTTTTTGATACAAGTAATGGGAACGGGTGAGTTCAACTTACTAGAAGGAGAGTGGAGTGCAGTAACATTTAGCATCAATTGAATACACAACATAATGGGAAGCTATTACTGTTCTGGAAATACTTTCAGAAACAAAGATCTATTTTGCAAAGTAGCAGGGTGAATGTTACAAATGCATAGCAACCCCTGAAAGTTTATTTGTATCATCTTGCTATAATGGACCTCCTTGGTTTTGATATTATTTCTGGTCATTTAAATACTTGAATGTAGGTAATGCAAGTTCTCCAACTTGATTTACGTTAATTAGGATACATTTTCAAGTCCTGTATTAGAATAGTTCTTCTTGTACAAGTGTATTAGTTTAAGAGGTTTGGGGATGTTTTCTGACATGTTCTTTTTTCTTTCTTTCTTTTTTTTTTTAAGCTTGTGTCACCTATACATTGAACCATATAAAATTGCAAATATTTAGCCACATTTAACCTAAAAATGGGTATTTCACATGGCTCAATCCTAATGGAAAGTATTTGGGAGGACCATGTGTGATATTTCTGATTTCAGTTACCACCATCCGCCTGAAAAAATGCCAACACCACATGACTTTGGAAGGACAATATGTCATTAATGTAAATGAACCATGCAACATCTTACTATCTCTGGGTATGTCCTCTTCATATATACACAACTTTTAAAAAAAATTTATTCTGATTCCGATAAGTTAACATATAGTATTATGTTAGTTTCAGGTGTACGTTATAGTGTTTCAACAAGATATATACACAACTTTGGATGAATTAACAATATGAGTAGTGTCCTGATTCACTGTTAACATAGATTCTAATAAATTTGGGGATAATACATATTTATGCAGATAGGACATTCAGAAGTTTGTATCATACAAAGCAAAACAACTATATGCTCAGATTTTTTGGCTTTGTTTCACAGAGTACACTCTCTGGGACATAATTTAGACCCACATTGCGGTGCCTAATGGCTCTGTGAAGGATAAGGTGTATTTATTTTCTGCCTTCTTCATCATGTTCCCAAATTATTAGTCAGAAAGACAGACAATTATAAGGTAAAGATGAACCATCTAATCCTTGTCACTGAATCCCCTTTTTCTTCCTCTCTCCGTCTCTCTTTGCATTATTCATTTTTCTTGGATGAGTTCAGTCAACACAGAACAAATACTAATGCCAGCGGTGCCATTTGCTGTACCTGCCACCATATTTCCTGCAGGAATTTCTCTTAAGTGGGCGCCTTTCCCTTGCCCCATTATGTAGGTATGTTGGAGCTTAGAGGCAATAGCCTTGAAATTTCATATGCCCTCTCTGCATTATGTGTAACCCGAGCAGAGTAAAATGAATGGGTGTCAACAGGAAGAAAGAAGGTCAAGCATTAAAACTCTGAGGAGTCAGAAGAAAGAAGTGTACTATTTTTCTTTTGAGAGTAATACTCTTTCTTGTTCATTTCATGTCATCTTAATCTTCAAGGTTTTCTGCTTTCCTGAGATGGAGCATTGGGGGAGATCAGGAACATGTTACATCTCTGGTAGATGATATAGTTCTGATTTTTATTTATTTATTTTTTAATGTGGAGCACTTCACTTGTCTCTGAATTCTAGGAAGAGAGAATCACTCTGAAATCTGATCACATTGAATTGTGTTTTGGCTCTTTTTTTATAGAATGGAGTTCTTTTAAAAATGCAGTGTGATTGGAGATTAAAGGCATTAGGCCAGAAGCAGTAAAAGAAAATGGTGTGTCTTCTCTGATCCCTAATGGGCTTTTCTATGTCACTTCTGAGAAATCTTTCAATAATTTAGGTAGGAATAGTGGGGAAGAAACTCACAGGCTTGGAATTCATGAGCAATGTCAGCTATAGTTTGGTTCTGCTGTTAGGGAAGATACTCCAGAGGTTCTATGTAATGATGAAGATTTGTACACTGACAGACAGTGATCAACTGGCTGACAGAGGTCATGGCCAAATGACCTTATAATCTAGTAACATACTTTTATGCCCTTGGGCAAAGCTCTTCATTTCTCATGACTTCATCTTCTTCATTTGTAAACAATTGAAGCCGATGGTTCAAAAACATATACATGCAGTAGAACCTTTGTTTTAATTGCACATGAAATCTTATGTAATGTTCCTATTATGAAAAATATTAAAAAATTTCATTCAGAGGGGCCTTCTGAAATGAGGATAGCAGGCCTGAATTCTCCCTGCTCACTACCCTCGCTTTCTATTCTAAAGCACTAGCTGCCTGAGGCTACTTCAAGCTACACATTTTAAAGACCACTTTTATCAAAATCTTTATGTGGCCCCCTGGATTTTCACAATCCTGTTAGCTCATTTCTAAAATTAGAACATCTAAACTCCCTGTACATAGTACCTTTGTAGTAACCTATTGATAAGGATTGATTTCATCCATGAAGAAATGATCTCTATGAATTAGCTTAAGTACTTGGAAAATCTGTATTTTACAAAAAGTATTAGACCTTGAAATTTGAAAATTGAACATTTACAGCCTTTCCTATTTTTGAGGCACATACTTAAGTGGGATTTGTACTGTAGGGGCTCAGGAATAAGTCCTCAGGAATAGAAACATTGTGTGTGTGCATGGAGTATGGCATCCAGTCACTATACTACTATAGCATTTGAAAACTAAAGCTTTCAAATTCTCTTTAGATGACCATACTTTCACATAAGCAAGCATTGTTCCATGAGTAAAGTGGAAGTGGCATATTAGAGTAGGGAGAATGGAGTTTGAGTAATGCATTAGTTATGAATAACTGAGTAACAATGACCCTGTGCTGTAACTCAAGCCTTTTGGTCAGTTTCCTTAGATGGGCCCTGTGGTGCCATGTGTATAACCTTAATTTGTGGCAGGTAGGATATAAGTGAGCCTTCCTTGTACATCTATATGACATCCATTCTATTACCTATTGACATGTATACTTTTCAAATACATATGAAACTTTTTTAGTCTTCCTGGTGTGACAATTTTTAATGTAAGGAAAGAATCATCTGCATTTTAGATATTTGCATACATTATTACATTAGTGTCTGGCATTAGTTATAAATGCAATCTTTTAAATTTGGGAGCAGATGATTAAGAATTTAACACACGCATGTCAATGTTCACCATATTGAATATAGCTATGGATAAAGAAGATGTGGTTGTGTGTGTGTGTGTGTGTGTGTGTGTATGTATATATGTGTGTGTGTGTGTGTGTGTGTATATATATAATGGAATAGTACTTGGCGATGAAAAAGAATGAAATTTTGATATTTGCAACAATGTAGATGGAACTAGAGAGTATTATGCTAAGTGAAATATGTCAATCAGAGAAGGACAGATACTGTGATTTTACTCATATGTGGATTTTGAGAACTACAATAAATGAACATAGGGGAAGGGAGGAAAAGTAAGATAAAAACACAGAGGGAGGTAAACCATAATAAATTCTTAAATACAGAGAACAAACAGGGTTGCTAGAGGGGAGGTAGATGGGGCATTGGTTAAATGGATGATGAGCATAAAGGAGAACACTTTTTGGGATGAGCAGTGGGTGTCATATAAGAGATGAATCACTGGGTTCTACTCCTAAAGCCATGACAATAATTATATGTTAATTAACTTGCATTAAATAAATAAATAAATTTAGCATGATTTTTTTTTTCTTTTTACCATTATCCTTTAATGCCCCTTCTAAATTCTTTAGCCAGATTGTCTGGTCTGTACTTCAGTTGCCAATCAGTAGGACTTGAAAAAGATTGCCATATTCAGCCACCTTTGGAATGCTATGTCACAGTTAAATAGTGTTCTTTAGTGTAGAACTGTTTACAACCTTTTAAAATTGAACTACAGTGTAAAATTCTAAGAAGGGAGTGTATTTGCAGTATTTATGCGAACTTTCTTCTAGGATATCTTAAACAATTGCTAGTCTGATAAAACATACTTGCATTGTACTGGCTTAATCATTGTCAAGGAGGATTAATTTTAGGACATCACTAATTCTTTTTTTTTTAATGTTTATTTATTTTTGAGAGAGAGGAGAGAGACAGAGCAGGAGCAGGAGAGGGGCAGAGAGAGAGGGAGACACAGAATCCGAAGGAGGCTCCAGGCTCTGAGCTGTCAGCCTAGAGCCCGATATGGGCTCCAACCCACAAACCGTGAGATCATGACTGGAGCCAAAGTCTGTTGCTTAACCAGCTGAGCCAACCCAGACAACCCAGGACAGTATTGTTTCTTAATTCACCCTGATCTAATTTCACTGAAGTAGGAACAGAAAGTGAAAGGAAACAGAGGTCTGGTTGGGCTTTTTCTGCCTGGGGGAATGGAAGGTAGGGACAATCAACCTAGCAGGAATTCACAGTGAGAAAATTCTTTCCCTGTTTCTCTAATTGTTGTTTCTTCTAGGGGGAGGGGGACCTCTCTGTGGAGGGTTTCTGACTGCAAGTGCAGAATGACTAGAATGGATTTAATTTTTCATTGGAAGGGTGAGCACTGTGTTTTGAAGAACACCAACTTTTCCATCACATTAAATATTAAAGACTAACTGCAATTCCTCTCTTTAATGTGCTTTGTTTTGGTGTTAGGCCAAGCCAAAAAAGATGAAAACCCCCTTGAGGCCTGATATAGAATATAATTTGCTCTGCAATTTTGGTGGTAAACATGGTAATAAATTAGAGAGTGTAATGAATATGCATGCAAGAACCTGGAATCCTCCTCTGACTCTTTGTGTCCCTCAGAACACTTAGTCACCCCTACAAATTCCTTGAGAAAATCTCTATGGCCATCAGAGTGACTTGAAGCTTGCTTACATCTCTTCATTAAATATTTTCGTGTAAATAGTATTTTAAATGGTTGATTTTACAAACGCCTTTTGCAAATACCTAACCATTCTAGAATCCACCAGGCAACTCTTTGTATTTTTTAATCTGGAGTACGAAATCCTCTGTGACTCAGCTTTTGTTGTTTCTGGTGCAGAGATTCTGAATGAGGTTAGAGAAATCTGCAGGGAACATATCATGTGGGATCTCCTATGCCATGATAAAGTATTTAGATTTGAAAACAATTGCAGTGGCGAGTTAGTTAAAGAAGGGAAGTGGTGATATCTGAGTTGATTCTTAAACATCATTGTGTTTTCGGTATGGAAAATGGTCTGTGTGGAAGCAAAAAAAGAAACCAGGAGACCAGGAAAGGAACAATTGCAGTAACCCTGCCTAGTGATGACGGTAGTTTAGATTGGCCCACCAAACTCCATAAAACCAGAACAGAATAAATTCATTTATTTTTAAATACACAGTATAAGAGGCATATAGACAACTGATGATCTCCTACCCCTGCTCCCTGTCTTCTTCCATCGTTACCTTCCTAAGTCAGAGAAGAGTTTGTGCCTCACACTGTTTTAAGTCTAAGGGCACAGTAAGTAATAAAACAGCCAACTTGCTTCTTGGATTCCCAAGATTTAATGACAAAAAGGAAGAGCTAGAACCTAGTAGGGCTCTCAGTGCAGCCCTGTTTACATGAAATCTGAGCTTCTTTCATTATAATCTTTGCCATAACTTTTGACCCATATCTCTGTTTTTGTTAGAGAATTTCTATTTCTGGGTCAAGAGGAAGACTCAAACCATCTGGGGTTAAGAGTCAGTATTGATTATTAGTTTGAGTTTCTGTCCAACTTTCAAAGCAACTGTTATCAAAAGCAGTGGTTAATTGTATTTAAATTTTCCTCCCTCCCAACTTCTCTGGTTCTTCATTTTCAGATATATATTTTAATTTGCAATTGGACATGTTTGAACAACCTCTTATTCATTTTGGATTAAACAGCCAGTATTGAGTAATTTTTATTCAGTGTTGTTTGGTGTGGAAACAGAGATTTCAGATATGCTTCTAGCCTTTAACTGAGGGGATAAAAGTACAATTCTGAATAAAACTGTATTCATATTTGTACTATAGACTTCCTTGAATATTGCTGATAGTCATTTTGCTTGTTTTGTGTGTTTGTTTTTGTCAGAAAACATCAGTGAGCAGTATAGAAGTTTAGAAGAAAGGTAACTCATTAATGAGAGGAGGGGTCAAGATAGAAAGGCTTTACAGAAAAGCTGAGGGCAAAGTGGTCCTAAAATAATCACTGGGATCCGGAAAGGCTAAAAATATATGGCTGTACTCTTGAGGCAGAGGAGAAATTGGTGAGCTGAAGCTGGGGTTGTGGTGGGCGGATCAATACTAAGATTATCAAAGCTGGAATCAAAGGCATTTGTTGCACATCAGAGGAACAGCTTTTGTTTGTTCATTTAATAGAAAGCTCTAGAAAGAGAAGAGTATAAATGAAATATGCTGAAAATTCAAATGTTACCTCTGTGCTCTGACTAGTGGAAAGGTTTATATTTTGCTTTAATAATATTTAAAATAAGGTTCACTAAGATAAGATGATGTATTGTAGACCTGATAAAGACTGTGATACAAGAAACCACCTGAGTTTTGCACCCATTTAGGATTATTAGCCAAGTAGCTTGAATAACAGAAGTCTTTTACATCAAATGTTAAAAGAAGATAATTCAAATAAGATTCAAAGTGAATGTGGTTCTCTAATTGGAGTGAAGTGCAAATACCTCAAACAATGTGTAATTGGTTGTTGGATAATAGTGACTGTTATCTAAATTGGGACTTCTTACAACATAAAACACCAAAATTCATGAAAAATAAGTATGCAATTTTATCAACATTTATTACATAAGTAAAAATAAAGCTTCATTGTAAATATTACCTTTATAAGAGTACATTTTGTTTTGGGGGCTGAACCAGGAAAGCTTTTAAAAACCTAAGACTGACATGTTTGTATACATCTCTTTTTTCCTGATTAACTTATTTATCAGAAGAAAGAGTATGTATGCATTTTTCATTACTTAAAATGTATTTTAATGATTTCCAAAATTAATCTCATTTTCTCTGAAATTTTTATTATTGCAGCATGTATGTATGGCCTAGAAAAAAAATTGGAACAGTAAATTTTGCTAAAAGAGGAAATTTTTCAATGTTTTTTTTTCCTCTTTAATCATCCTTGAGCTTACATTCCAGCGAGTCAGTTAATTACAACTCCTTCCTCAGTTTTCAAGTGACTTGATGCAGAGATGTTGTTAGCCTTATGTACACATGCATTTGGTTCATCATTGGTGCTCTAGTGTCCTTAAATTGTGGTCCCCAAAACCCCAATTCTGACCTCTAGTATCTGTGAATGTGACCTCATTAGGAACAAGGGTCTTTATAGATAGAATTAAGTGAAAGATCTTGTGATGAGACCATGCTGGATTACTTGGTTGGGTGATAAATCCAAGTGTCATAAGAAAAGGAGAAGAGAAAAAGGCCATGAGAAGACCGATACAGGGAACCATCAGAAAGTGGGAAGAGGCATGGGGTTCCTGGGTGGCTCACTCAGTGCAACCGACTTCAGCTCAGGTCACGATCTTGAAGTTTGTGAGTTTGAGCTCCACATCGGGCTCTGTGATGACAGCATGGTGCCTGGAGCTTGCTTCAGAGTCTGTGTCTCCTTCTCTCTCTCTGCCCCTCCCCCACTCATATTCTCTCTCTCTCTCTCTCTCTCTCTTTCTCTTAAAAATAAACATTAAAAAAATAATAAATAAATAAAAAAAAGAAAGTGGAAGTGGCAAGGCAAGGATTGGTCCCTTCATAGAGCCTTCAGAGGAAACATGACCCTCCTTGACACTTTGATTTGGACTTTGGCCTCCAGAACTGTGAGAGAATACATTTCTGCTGATTGAAGTCACCAAATATGTGGTAATTTGCCATGGAAGCCTAAGAAACAAATACAGATGGGACAGGGGCTCTTGTTTATTATAAAATAGTTTATAAAGAAGTTTGTGAGCCAAGCTTTTAAGTGGGAGGTGATTTGTAATTAGTCCCAGGAAGAGATTAGAAAGACTTTGTCTGGGGAACACAGGGCCTAAACTGAATGATTTCTGGTGAGAAGTGCTTTAAATGTCTAAATGTGGGTTATTTAGTGCTTCCACATCACTAATGACCTAATAGCAAAATAGACATCATCTGAACTAAAATAGTTTATGAAAATAATAACTATATTGTCCTGAAATAAAAACTATTAATATTTAAAGTAGTGCTGTCATTCATAGAGTCCAGGGTCAGTAATAGTGGATATAAGTGCTAGTATTGATTCTAGTTGTCATTATTATTATTATTATTTTTTAAATGACAAAAACTTTTTTTAAAGTGCTGACAGTATTGGCTTGCTACATGGAAAAAATTATCACCATATATGTATGACCTCCAGTGAATTTTTTGAATACATTATAAAGATAAATCTATACAGCCAATAGAACAGTAAACAATATATTTTTTATTTTTTATGTTTTTAATTATTATTATTTTAATTCCAGTAAAGTTAATTTATAGTGTTTTTTTTGTTTCAGGTTTACAAGATGGTGATTAAACAATTGTATATGTTACTCAGTGCTCATTGTGATAAGTGTCCTTTTTTTTCAAATATTTATTTGAATTCTAGTTAGTTAACATATAATGTAATGCTGGTTTTAGGAGTAGAATTTAGGGACTCATCACTTAGATATCACACCCAGTGCTCAAGATGCTAACTGCCATTATAATGGTAGTGGGAGAAGTGGTTATAGAGGCAGTGATAATGGGTATCATTCCTTGAGATTCAAAAGTAGTCATTAATCTTACTAGTCTCAGTTTTTTTTCTCTGAAGAATAAGTAGAGGGTGCAAAGTTTTAAAGACTCTCGTTTTCAAAAATTTCTTGGGGATGTGACTCTTGAGAAAATCAGGCATTGGTGTGCATGAAAAAATTAGATAAAATGATTTTTCAAGTCCAAGATAATAAAAATAGAACACCATTCTGAACCACAGGTATACCTTAGAGATGGTGGGTTGGTTTCAGACCAAGGCAATAAAGTGAATATCACAAGAAAGTGAGTCAAATGAATGCTTTGGTTTCCTGGGGCAGCAAAACCTCAATCCCTGCCTCACTTCACATACAGATATTGATGTTAAAGTGTGCATGTAAAAGTTAAAACTATGTACCTTCTAGAAGACAACACAGGAGATGATCTTTATAACCTTCAGAAAGGCAAAGCTTTTGTAGTGAGGTAATAAAAAGCACAATCATAAGAGGAAAAATGGTAAGTTTGTTTTATTAAAATTAAAAATGTCTTCTTATCAAAAGGCAGCTTTAAAGCGTAAAGCAGATTGGGAGAAAATATTTTCAATACACATTTCTTTTTTTTGTTTTTACATTTATTTATTTTTGAGAGACAGAGACAGAGCACAAGTGAGGGAGGGGCAGAGATAGAAGGAGACAAAGAATCCGAAGCAAGCTCCAGGCTCCGAGCTGTCAGCACAGAGCCCTATGCGGGGCTCGAACTCACAAACCGTGAGATCGTGACCTGAGCCGAAGTTGGACGCTCAACCGACTGAGCCACCCAGGCGCCCCGATACACATTTCTATAAGAAATTACAGGCCAAACATGTTTTTAAAATCCCATGCCTTAAAATTTTCAATGAGATTTATAATCTCAATAGTAAAAATCCAACTTTTAGAAATAGGGAAAAAACTTGAGTAAACATCTTATAAACAAAGCTATACAAATAGCCATTAAGCTCATGAAAATGTGTTCTACACCATTAGTCATTAGAGTAATACTATTTAAAAGCACAATGAGATGTTATCATCCCACACTCATCAGAAGAGGTAAAATTAAAAAATAAAAACAAAAAAACCTGGCAATAGCAAATATTGTCAAACATGTTAAAAACTTGTAACAATGATAAATTTCAAGTGGAAGTGAAAAATATGCACCAATAATAGTAACCCTTTGGTATTGTCTTATAAATATAATCATACATCTATTCCAGCCATTCTTAGTGTGATCTGAAAACTCTGAGTACATATTGTATAATTTTATTATGTGAAGTACAACCTCAGGCAAAACTATGATGCTAGAAATCAGAACGTTGTTGTCTCTGCATTAGGGAAAATTTGATTTCAGAGGGACAAGAGGGAATGTTCTGGTGTTTGTCTAAGATGGAAACAGCTATTGGAATAGGTATATATTATGGGCTTTTGTCGATTCTGTAGGGGATGCCTCTTCATATGGTGTGTAACCAGGAATTGATCCTATTTTTATAACATGGGATACATTTAAGTAAAGTGCTTAATAAATTGCCATTAATTCAGGCTACTAGAATGAAAGGTATGATCCTTGATCTCACAGAATTTACATTCTGGGAAAAACTAGTAATCAGTATTAAGTAAGTACATTTGGGGAAAAATTAATCAGGAAACACCCAGGTTCTGGGAGAGTGTAGAGCCTTACCCAGAGAATGGACATAAGGAAGGGTGCCTTTTCTTCCTCCTTAACTCACATGAGTGTCTGATGACCAGATACGATCCATAATGTGTTAGGTAGCCCGCCTCTCAATTTTGAGCTATTTTTCACATTCAGAAGCATTTGCTGCATATTTTAAAACCTCTTACACAGAGCTAGGTCATTCTAAGTACACTAAAGAGAGCTGTCAGTCTTTTCCTCTGGTATTTATACCAATTCTTCAGTAACACCTTCACACCTCACCTACCTCTAATCCTTGTGGCAAGAGACTACACTGGCACTTTTACAAACAGGTAAAAATGTTTATCTTTTTCACAAATCTGTTTAACTCTCCAGCTTTCCTTTTATTTCTTTTCCTTGCAAACATGCCTTCTAAGACATCTAATGAAAACCGAGTGATGAATGGAGAGAGAGAACAATCACAGCTTTAGAGTTACTGGCTTGCTTTTATTTCTTCTGGAATCCTCACCCATAATGAGTACAAACACCAAACTTGGCAGGCAAAAATCTCAGAATTGAAGGAGTGTAGATTTCATCCAGTATTAGCCATCATTTACTGAGTCACACTATAGATGTATGAAGTACTCTCCTTAAAAAAAAATCTATAAAATGTCCTATTTACTCCACACAGCAGTACTATAAGCTACATTTTTACTGTCATCTTTATTTTCTAAAGGAAGAAACAGACTTACAGACTTGAAGTAACTTTTTTTAAGCTTCATTAGTAATAACTAGCGCAGAAAGATTTGGTCCTGGGATTCTGAGTTTGTTTGTATAAAGACTCTGAAGAGAAAAAATGCTATAGCCTACTGCTTCCTTATCTAAATTGTCTCTTTTACAAATTGATTAGTTCAGTCAAGCAGTTTAAATATAGTCCCTTAAGCGAAGATTAGTGCCAAGGTGAAACTGGAACCCAAATCTTTCTTTTTTTTTTAAGTTTTTATTTCAATTCCAGTTAGCTAACATACAGTTTGATATTAGTTTCAGGTGTACAATATAGTGATTGAACAGGTCCATGCAATGCCCATTGCTCATCAGAAATGAACTCCTTAATTCTCACCACATATTTAACCCATCTTCTCACCCCCACCCCTTTGGTAACTGTCACATTGTTCTCTATAAGAGTCTGTTTCTCTGAAATACAGTATGGATTTTTCTCAAAAGGTTAAAAATAGAACTACCCTATGATACATCAGTTACACCCCTAGGTCTTTACCGAAAGAATACAAAAATACCAATTCAAAGGAGCACATGCACCCTGATGTTTATTGCACCACTATCTACAATAGCCAACTTATGGAAACAGCCCAAGCGTCCTTTGACTGATGAGTGGATAAAGAAGTGATTATATTATACTCAGCCTTAAAAAAGAATGAAATCTTGCCATTTGGAAAGACATGGATGGAGCTAGAGAGTATTATGCTAAGTAAAATGAGTCAGAGAAAAATACCATGTGATTTCACTCATATGTGGAATTTAAGAAACAAACAAAAAAAGTAAAGGGGAAAAAAAGAGGTAAACCAAGAAACTGACTCTTAATTATAAAGAACAAATTTGACTTTGTATTGTGATATTCACTCTTGTGATTAGGGCTTGGAGATTCATAGTAGGTCTCATTCCTCATATATTTTCCTGTGAATCATTTTCCCAATTTGTTTACAATACCAGTAAAATTACAGCTGACTAAATAGGATTTAGTTTGGGAGTTCCTCTCCTCTCATGATTCAATCTAGAATAGGGCTATTTCTTTACGTAGAATCGTTGTAAAAGCAAACCTTTACAAAAATAAGAACTCTGTTTTGCCTCTAGTGTTTTATCCATGTAAGATTTTGAAAATCAATCAGTCCCTTTGTCCTCAGTTTTCCCTTTCTATAAAAAAGATGAGCACAAAAACTATTTCTTAGAATTATTATGAGGGTAACATAAGATAATGCAGCCCCCAAAAGTTCTTAGTTACATTTAAGTACCTTTCCCTTTTAAATTTCTTCTTTCTATTTAACAAATATGTAGGGAATATTTCTTAAAGTTCTGGAGCCATTCATTTATATATTTAGTCTTCCATCAGGACTTTTTTTATCCTCTCTTTCAGCCTTTTTCTCAGTTAAAAGCCATTTGCTTGAACTTCACTGGGACTAGAGACGAGCTGTTTACGTTTTTGGAAATATTACTCAATAAATAGGAAATGCCCTGCATTGTTAGATGCCTTCTGATGCTGTCTATGAAATTGTGAGTTACATATTTTGCACTTAGAGTTTCTGTAGGGAGGAGAGCTGAGCATACTCTGGTAAAAGCACTTAAACAGCCCTCACTCCAGGTACAAAATACAGTTGGATAGCTCAAATTGTTAGGAACATGTGTTGTTTAAAAAATAACTTGCTTGTGATTTCTTTATTTGCTCTAGTGAAAGGGTAGAGAGAGTGCTTTAAAGAGGAGTTTGAGTCATGGCAGCATTTCATGGTCTCAATCCCTAATCTCTTTGATATTGAACTTGGCAAAAGGAATTGATGAAAGAATCCTTGTTAGATAGGGGGAAACTGCTTCTACCTGTTCAGTTTCTAGCTTCTAAAAGGTTCTGGTGCATTGATGCAAGAAATTGAAAACAATCTTTGCATTTCATTTGGCCTCTTTGCCAAATAGTATAGAGAATACTTTAGAGTTCTATGAAGTGGACATCTTTGGGGATATAGTTTCTAATGTATAGTACCTATCCTAAGGGAAGGAATTTGTTAAATCATGACCACTTTCCTGTGAATTCTTTTAATCTCATGATTTATTTAAGGACATGGCTATTTCTTGGTGCTGAATCTTTGTAATAGGAAAGATTTATAGAAGCTCAATTAAAAATGTGTATTCTGCCTCTAATATTTTATCTGTGTAGGGTTGAGCAACATCAGTGAAGAGAAATGAAGTGTTTGCTATTCCATTTCCTTTGTTTGAGAACTCTGAATCAACTCTTTACATACAGTAGATACCTTTACTATTTTAAAACACCATGCCTCATTTTAAACATGCTAATCTAGCCACAATTGATTTGACATTTGCTATGTGTCACATACTCCTTTGTGTATAATTTGGCTTTATTCTAGTGACAAGCTTTAGAGGTGGTATTGCTATCCCGATTTTATAGATGAAGAATCTGTCTGTGCAGTCTGATGTGAAGCAATGTGTCTGAGGTCATTAGCTAGATTTTAGGAGACTTGAAATTCAAATTCAGAAATATCTTTCTATATAAACTTTACTTGTTTGTTTTCCTATTTTGTATTCAAAATGCTCAGTACAATGAAGAGTGCTTAGATGGTACTCAATTAAGTTTTATTTGCCTTTAAGATTTAATTTTAATTTTGTATGAGATTGCTTCTGATATCTAATGTTCTTCCTTTCACACTGCATATATTCATATTCTTTTTTTGTCTTAGTTTCCTTTGTCCATTTTATACCTCTGCTTTTTGTATATAATGTGGCTATTGTGGATAATTTCAAATGTGGATTATTTTAAAGGTTACATGAAATGATGTTTGTTGAAGGCCTACATGGGACCCACCTATAGTCAGTACATTCCAGAAACCTTTTCTCTCTCTCTCTCAACTGGGGCTAAGCCTTTCTTGGACAACCCGAAAGCTTGAAAACCTGGGTCAGCTATGGCTAGGCCACAAGGGAAAGGAGACATGAAATTGGATGCTTGGAATAATTCCTGTCTTTCTTACAGAAATAGAACCTTCACATTTTTTCCCACTACTAATGGTTTCCTTTTTCAATCTTCTGTTATCTGTGAATTACGAAGAGTGAATAAAAACTGAAGGATAGAGGACCAGTGTAGAAATTCCCAAGTGATGTCAAACAGTCACGCTTGTTTGTTGACTCTTTGACAAAAAGAACTTATTTTTTTCGCCTGTATTTAATATTTTTGTGTTAGCTCTGGGACCCTGGTATATTTTTCTCTCTGAATGTCTTTGAGGAGACTGAGTTTTGGGGAAAAGATTTTACATACATACTTGTATGTCCATAAAACCTGGGCAAGAAAATATTTTTATTTTGGTAAGTTGATACCTATTTTGATGATGCTAGGACACCTTATTTATTCAAAAGAAGAAAATATACAATTCATAGTGAATCCTATTTTAGAGTAAACCCTTTAAAAACTAATTTCCCTCCTTTCCTTTAGTTCTGTTTTATGCTTTGGATTTGCTTCAGGAAAGGCTACTCATCTAAGCTACTCATACAGTCATGTTTGCAGGAGGCATAAAAGTCTCAGTGGCTAATTCTTGTGGGATGCCAGGTAGGAAAATGGAGCCACTAAATTCACTCCATAATTAAATGGATCTAAATTTCTTCTTGGTATGCCTGGCCATTCATTTCTGTTTTTAGATTGTCAGTGAGCTAGGTACCATGTAGAATTGCAGGTATGAATGCCAAGCTCCCTCTTCTCTAGGACTTGTGATTTAGTGAACAAGAAATACTTTTGCAACAGTAGAAAAATACAATACCAACAAGAAGTTTGGAGAAGAGAAACAAAGGTCAATGGAAGAGCAGAGGAGAGAGATTATAATGCATCTTGGGGAACATTCAGTCCCTCACATATTCTTTCATTTTTTAAAAATCAAAAACTTACTGATGACCTGTTATGAATCAAAGACTATTTTAAACACAGGTTCTTGGGGATAAAGTGGGGAATACACAATAGGTAACCAATTGGTGCTTGTTGAATATATGAGAGAATGAATAAATACACATAATCTCTGCCCTTATGAATCATACATCTATGGAGGAATCACACAATAAGAATAAGCTGTACAACAATTTCAGGTAGAGGCAAGTATTGTGAAGGAAAATAAAACTCTGTGAGAAATGTGTTGCAAAAGATGGGAGTAGGTAGCATTTTCACATCTTAACACAGGTTCATGGAGTCTTAGGCTTTCAACCTGGACTTGAAAGTCACATAAAGTTTTGTCAGGTCAAAAGGAAGGTGGAATTTCTCTCTTGTATATTCTCTGAACTTTTACTGCTCTGGGATTTTTAATTTACAGGTTGCCTTTAACAATGAGAGGGATTCCGTTAGAGTATAGGCCATGTTTGATTTAACTTTATATTCAGGGTGCTATGCTTAACATGTATTAGGTTCTAAGAAATGTGTGTGGAATCAAACAGTTAATATTATAAGTAATGGTATAAAATAAACAGATACTATATGGTTGAGGGTGCTTTTGGGGATTCTAAATAGATAGATAATGGCTGGATTGTGGGTGTTTGGAGGAGATCCTGGATGGTTGATTGTAGTATTGAAGATTGGGTAGGTTGTAAACAGGAAGAAGGCTGGTGGCCTGAAAGTAGGCTGGAGGGTTTGAATTTGAGCTGGCAGGGAGTCATTGGGTAAGATCTTTGAAGGAAGAGACTTTCGGTTTTATCATTGTATTTGATGAGTATCAGAGCATCTAACCTTAGGCACTGGGAAGTGCTGAATCAGCAAATCGCCAGTTTTATAGGATTTGCCAGTTGTTTGCAAGGGGGTGGGTAAAGGAGAAGCAAAGTCTAAAATAACCCAAAATCTCCACCTGGTCCAACTGTGAGATTGATGAAGTATTAACTGGGATAGAGAACACAGGTGGAGGCCAATGATTATCAGGGAAGGTGTTACAAAAGATCCCTGACCATAGGAGTTCAAAGTTTTAAACCTCTATGCAAAGGCAGCAAACTGGAAACATTTGTTAACACAGAGGCTTTTAGGTTATGCTGTTAGAATGGGTAAAGCACTAGTTTGGAGAACTGGAGTGGATTCTTAGAGGCTCCCTTTCAATTCTTATCTCACTTCCTCTGTACGGTGATCACTAACTTAATTCCACTTCTGGGCTCTGTGTCCTTATTTTATACATGATTTGCTTATGAAACCTCAAAGGAAAAAATTTTCAGAAGAGGGGGAGGAAGGATATAGAGTATCAAATATGAAGTTTTCTAGAAAGCAACTCTCTGAGAAAATTATGAAACATAGAAGTAGGAGGGGTTATCTAACTAATGAACTTTTTTCCAGAAGTATTTTCTCTCTTGGTTATTGTCTTAGATTGACAAATGAAACAAACAAGTCTAATTAGCATTTGCAACCAACTGCATGATGTCAACCAAATAAAAGCAGATTAATGTTGAGCTGTAAAAACAAATTAGGCTGCAGAATACAACATGTGAATAGCTGTTTTTTATTTGTATAAGGAGTGGTTCTAATTCGTCTGCAAAGGATTGTCAAATTAAAGGCCTTTTCGCTCACTTGTTTGAATGCCAGTAATAGACAAGGTGAAGCTGTTAAAAACAGCCAGCTAGTATGTAGTTATTTGGCTTTTTGAATATTTCCACACTCATGGGTTTTAGTTGGAATATCTATTGTTGCTGGTCATGTACTCCACAGAAATTTCATAAATGGGTACCCCGTATTGAAACTTGAGCCAGATGAAATTTATCTGAATAATAATTCTTAGGATATGCAAATATATAAATCAGAATGCCCATGTCCTTGTTAAAACTTTATTATTCATCTTGTAATGCTTTTACTGATGTTCTAATTCATTCAAGAATAAACCAATAGAAGACTGAGCATGCTATATGTTTAAGAGAGAAAAAGGTGTTGGCCTCTTATGTCTTCTGCTAAAACATTTATTTTGACCGATACTTTAAAGCAGTAGAAGTCATGTCATGCCTGGAATCTTCAATTTTGAAGTATTTAGAGAAAATATTTTTCTTTCAATAGAACTGTTCTCATTTGCATAGTTTGGCCTTTTCCTGTTAAAATGGTATATCTTAATTTGCAATTTATAATAATAGTTTGTCCTTTCAGAGATTGTTTCCCCTATTGGAAACAGAATAAGATGTCTACGTGTTTTTATTGAAAAAGCTAAGCTGACCTTAACTTTTCTTTCTCTTGAATCCAGAAACTTTTTAAGACAAACTCTTTGTTGAAATCAAATAGTTTCATAGATTGTCCCTGTGGGAACAACACTGTGATTCTCAGGGCTCAAACTCAAGTTCATTTTCCCTTTTTTTCTTCCATGGGTATGTTGCCATGGCTCCTACTATCACATACTGTGTTCTCTGCTCCAACAACGCCCGACCAACAAATCTAGTTACTTCAGAAGTAAGAAATAAGAAAGCTCATTTTCTCCATTTTATTTCTGCTTTCCATTTCAACAAAAGGGAGGGGAATCTCACAGTCCCATTATCTTGAATATATCCAGAAAATGACACAAACTTTAAAGATACTCCTTATGACATTTTTAGTGACACACTTACTTTTTAATTTATGTCTAGAGTAAGGCAATCTAAGACTTGTATTCTATAGAATGTTGTGCTCATGTGTAGAATTGTGCCAGTGGACCAATGTCCCACCTGCCCTTTTGGTGAGAGTTGACTGGTGTATATAACAGTATAAAGGCTGAGACCCAGACTCAAGCATGTTTCATCGCCTCCCAGATTTATGTCCTGCATTTCATAGGCAATACTGTGTGGCACACATAATTGACTTTGAGTCATTCAACTGCTAAGAAGCAGAATTGAGATTTCTATTAATTCTGCTTACATATTAAAAGAATAAAAATTTCCTCGCTTACTGGCTTCATAAAATATTTGGAGGGTCATTGTTAAATATGCAGTAATGAGTAAACCCCAAATTACTAAAGAATTCCGTATTAAAGAACAAATCCATTAGTTGTTGGAAGAATTGACAGAAGTTTAAAAGTAGCTTTGTTTTGTTTGTTTTGTTTTGTTTTGTTTTTTGGAGACAGAGTGTTACTGGGGCAGAGGGAGGGAGAGAATCTTAAGCAGGCTCCACACCCATTGCAGAGCCCCATGCTGAGCTTGATCTCACAACTGTGAGGTCATGACCTGAGCCAAAAATCAAGAGTTGGACACTGAACCGACTGAATCATCCAGGTGCCCCTAAAACTATTATTTTTAAAAGAAAGGCTAATTTTATTCCTTGTAGGGTTAAACAGCCAATGAAACATGGTTTCTTAATAGAGTTTTACTAGAAGTATCATTTATTTTTATAGTGGAAAATACCATAAGCAAAGAAAAAAAAGTTCAGTATATTATAGTCTGCATCATTAAAACACTCCACACAGTATTAGAGATGAAGCTCTTAGGAGTTTATATGTTTATGACAGTTTCCTTTTCTGCAGAATATGTTGATTTGGTCAGCTGATATTCTACAACATAGAGAATTAGAGGAGCAAAGGTAAGCAGCCTAGTGATTTGACAGAATGATTTGCACATTGCAGATTTGGCTTTTGTCATGCTGGTAGCTGGGCAATTATAGGGCAAGAGACTTCCAAAAAGAAACCCATGATGCTAACGTACTATATTATTTCAGTTTGCAGTGCTGGGAAGGTATGGTCTCAGAACTGATATACTTTGTTCAGGGCCTGTGTCTGAAATGGATGAAATCCACTTTTTTTTTTTTTTCAGATTTTTGTTGTTTGTTTCCTTCAGCTCAGGATTTGAAGACAGTAATTTTCAGTTGACTCAGATTGGATACTGAGCTTATTTCTTTGGCTAGTGCAATGCCAAGCTCCTGACTACAATCCCAGCAGACTTTATCCTAGGAGGAATAGAGCTGCTGTTAGGAAGGAGAATGGATGTTGACTAGCCACGTTCAGAAACATTTATTATAATTGCCAAAGAGAACACTGAGCATATAAAATATATCCATGCATGCTTAACTTTCTGCCAAGAAAATGCTTTTGTAAGTTCAGGGAGAGAAATATATAGTAATGTCATTTTAAACAGAAAGATTAGCATGAGAACAAAAAAAAAAAAAGAAAAATCTACATTTGAGCAGAAACTCAGGTTGTTTTCTAGAGGAATAGAAGGGATGAGAGAAGTAAATAGGACAAAAGCTTGATTGTCTCTTATACCATGCTATATCAAAGTCAACTTTAGGTAAATCGTTTTCAACCAAGGCAGACTCAATAATTCTATTTTTATAAAAAAAAGTTCTGTAGCACTCTTTAATAATTTGAAGTTAAATTCATAAATAATTGATTTACACAGATAACTAAAATGGAAAATCAAAATAGTCCTGTTAATGCTAGTGAAAAATAAAGGACAGTAATTTGTCATAAAATTTATATTTCAGTATATGCATATCCCTCGGCACAATGACAGACAGAATTTTGCACTCAGATGCTCTCACCTGTTCTCAAGAATGCCACAGCTACAACTGTGAACTGATAACAGGTGGGTTGCATTGGTACCTCCATCATACGACCTACATAGCTGTATTGATGTAGTTTTCCAAAGTGGAGAAGCGTTCTTGTTTCGGTCCAAACAAAGTTCCATTTCTCTCATTGTCCATCAGGTAGTAGCATTTTTAGAAAATTCAGTATATACTATTTAATTCAATGTGTGTTTTTTTTAAATGGGTTTGAAGTCCAGTATTAAGATAATAATATATGTGTGTGTGTTTTTTGTTGCCTACTCAGGGTCCAGTGGAGCTTTCTGAAGTTATTTAGGATTGGCACAATTACTCCTCATATGGAACTGTTCATGCATTACAAGATTTTTGTCAGCTCTGCCCATTTAATGTCCTTATAGTGTCTCATCATTATAACAACAAAGAAGCCCCACATTTCCAAAACTGGAGCTAATGGGTGGGATTGCACTCTTTGAGAGCTTTTATAGTGAGAGAATGGGCATAACTAAGTAGGCTTTATTATTAATGTCACTTTGGAAAAGGGGTTGCAAGGAATAAGGAATCAGGGACACTTGAACCAGGGCACTAAAAAGAAATATAAAGAAAAGGAGATGTAGTTGAAAAACATCACAACCTGGATACTGATTGGAAGTGAACGATAAGGAAAAAGAAGTGTTGTGGATATTTGGGTCCTGGCTACAATCTGGGGTGACTGGGTAATATTAACTAAAACTGGTACTATGGGAGGCAAAACATTGCAAGAAGAGATTGTAAGCCGAGACCTCGTTGACATGTAACGTGATGTGGTATCTGGGTTTCCACATGGATATACCAATTAGGTAGCTAGAAATTTTGGTCTGGGCCTCAGGAGGGAGATCTTAGTTGAGAATATAGATTTGAGATTCTTCAGAGTATGAACTGAATGGAAGGAGATCCAGCAGTTAAGAGAGGGATGGAGATTCAGCGGCAGTTAGAGAGACGAGCAAATATATATTCATCGAGTTAGCATGTTTTAGTCTATCATGAGTTACCAGTGTGCAGCCTCGAAGAAAGTGGTTCCTTAAGCACCCAGAAGTTGAACAGGCCAATGACATTTAAGCAATAAAGTTACATTTGTTTGCTTTTGTCATGTGTGAAACGCATACTATTATTCTTCAGTTGGATAAGATAAGGCATGCTATTCAAAGCACATTCAGGCTTGGATGCAAACCTCAGTTCACATCTTGCTTACATATTTTCATTTGTAGAAATCACTTGAAACATTAGGGCTCAGCTTTCCTGGCTTTAAAATGCGGATAAAACTAACCAGTTCATAAGATGAACAAGGGAAAGTACCCATGAAATGAAGGCCTGCCTGTCTTGAGTGTCAGAGGTACTCAGAAACCTGTGATAACCAGGGAAAGAGGACTATCGACAGAAACCTCTTTATGTCATGACTCAGGAGTCCCTGTGGAAAGCCTCAAATGGGAGAGCCTGCTGGTGGGTAGGAGTTGCCCATCGTCTGAAAGACTGTGGGCAACAACAGTGTTATAGATGGCTACCTGCAGGAGAGCCGAGATGCACCCATGAGAAGAGAGCTAACTGAAGCCACCTGGCCAAAAGGGATGGGAAAGATGAGCAGGAGTCCTAAAGAACTGTTGCCTGCAGAGGGAATCGCTACACAGAAGTATAGTGTGGTGGCTTTACCTGGAGTATATCCATTAACCCCAACCCATTCTAGGTGTACACACACACACACACACACACACACACACACACACACGAACTAAGGAAAGAAGGGGCTCAAAGTAAAGCTCAAAAGGGTTACTCTACAAAGTATTAATATTTTTAGAGTGCAAGTTGGGGAGAGGGGCAGAGGAAGAGAGGGAGAGAGAGAGAGAGAGAGAGAGAGAGAGAGAGAGAGAATATCTTAAGTGGGGCCCGAACCCACAACCCTGGGATCATGACCTGAGCCGAAAGCAAGAGTCTGACACTCAACTGAGTGAGTCACCTAGGCACCTCTTTTCTACAAATCATTAAACAGCGAGGCCTAAAGAGCATTGCCTTGGGACATATGTCAAAGAAGTTGTGATAATGGGAGATCTTCCCCCACAGGCAGGGACTGAAGGGGCTCGTGTTATTCTTTCATGGGAAGGGGCTGTCCCTTTGCCTGTCTGGGGGCAGGAAGGAAGGGAGCCCAGGTAGCCTCTGGAAGAAATCATGACACAAGCACAGCAACGATGATACCAGCAGAAATCAATCTGCTTCTGGTCACATAGGGCACACTCCTTTGGGCTCCCAGAAACTCACAGAGAACCACCTGTCAAGGGAAGTATGAGACTCACAAGGGGTGAAACATTAAAAATAAGATTTTATGAACACTAATATTCCTATTGAATACATTTTTATAAACATAGAGCACTCAGCTCAGGCCCTAACACAGAGTAATTTGGAGTATTAGAAGCCAATTTACTATTAAAAAATATTTTTTCCTATATTCATTGATAAAAACACAAATGATAAGGCAAAAACAATCATAATCACATATTTTGACAGTAATGGATCAAAGAGAGGTAGAAGGTAATGTTTCATTATTTGTGTGAAGGGCTATGGCAGTCACACCAAGAAGCTTCTAGCTGTTCCTCCATGGCTCAGATAGACAGTGGCATACCAACTACATTGTAATTGAAAAATCAAGGGAGATTAGCCCTAACTTTTCTTAATTAAAATACTAATTATAATACCCAGACCATGAAGAAGGCAGGTCATCTTCTCCCCAGAATATGTTAACATATAAAGAAAGAGAATGGGACTTAATGAGGTCTCCTGCATTTGACCCAATTAAATCCTTAGTTTTCTGTATCTCAGCCACAACTTGGCCTCTGAAGTTCATAAATAGTTACTGAGATAAGCTCATTGACAAGGCCACTGTAAGAAATGGGTTTCTTACCCTCTCTGTGTATTATGATTGACAGCGTAATCTTCCAGAATGTTGTGGTGTCAGGAATGCCATGATTTATGTGAGATTTCTATATTGTCTACCAGCCTGTCTTAATTGTGATAGAGTACCGAGAGTTACAGTTACTGACATGGAAACTGTCAGATATCAGAGTGCACTGCAACTGTGAAAGGGTTAGTATTAGTTTGTGAAAGTTTTGTTTCAGGTAAATACGTGTGTGCACATGTATACTCATGCGTTAGGTCACAGTGTAAAATCTATATACTTAAGAAAAATTTAATGTGTAAGTGTAAGTGGGAGAGGGACAGAGAGAGAGAGAGTGTGTGAGAGCATCTGAAACAGGCTCCAGACTCCGAACTGTCAGCACAGAGCCCTATGTGGGGCTCAAACTCCTGAGCCATGATATCATGACCAGAGCTGAAGTTGGACGCTTTACTGACTGAGCCACCCAGGCACTCCTAAAATCTGTATCTTACTGTGTATCATGGCCAGAAAAAATTGAAAAACACAGCTATACCTTATCTATATTACTCATTTTTAAATATTATGTGCCACAAAGATTTTTAAAAACTTACATAAAATGGAACTGCTTCTGAGAAAAAAAAAAGCTCAAAATTTTGCATACCATCTCATTTAGGGTCTGGACCCCTCAATAAACATCCATACACAGGCTAACTCTTTCTCTATCTCTTTAATAGGTGTGCTTGCTCACGTGCACATGTGTATACACACACACTTTAAAAGCAACAATCCTATAAATCATAATTTTAGGGGAAAATTGTTATTACTGATATTTTATAGGAGATTATATTAGGAATGTACAATTCTGAGAACACAGCAATTGATCAATGAATACTGCAAAGTAAATGAAACCTTGAACTCAGTTAGACACAAATATCAGAATTCCTTAGCAACCTCCAGTGTAGTTACCCATAATCATGGCAAAAACTGTAGCCTAACACAAGTGACATTCAGTTTTCCATGACTAGGGATAGCATTTCTTCTGTAGAAAATCCGTTCACAAAAGTAGCTGTGTGTATGTTTTGTATGAAGCATAGTGTTTGGTTTTCCTCCATATTTTTTCTCACTTTCTCCCTCACTTTTTCCCATTATTTCAAAAAAAATTGTAAAACACTCTTCTTAGACAAAATTGATTTCTTTTGGGGGATGTTTGGACATAGTACCCAGAATGTTTTTCAAATCTTATAACCAGGCATGACACAATCCTGGTTTTACTTATGTAACATATTTTGTTAATGCCTTTTATATGGCTTTCACTGAACATGAATGTAAGGGATCACCATTAACAGAATTCTACCTGAGCTCCAAAAATGAATTTGGCCAAGTCTCTTTCGAGTTATGTGCTATGTATGTGCTTTCAAATATAGACAGCAAACTTGTGAATTAAATTTGTGATGCAGGTTCAAAACTCCAAGATATTCCTAAAATAACCTTTCTAAAGAAAAAAAATGCACAGCAAGATGAAGGGGAGATTTGAAAAAAGATGGATTAATAGACATAAAAAAGCTTGCTTCCTTCTGAATGTAGTCTTCAAAGTTCATTTTTATTTTTCCCACATCCCTGATGATACAGACGAAATACCTGCTCACTGAGTCTCTTCACCACATCAACATTTGGCTTTATGACAACTTTGGGTCTTGCAACAGAATGCCAATCCTTGTTGGGAGGACATTTTAGAAGGCACTAACATTTACCGAGTCTGTGTGGTGCTGTTGTAAGTGCTTTACAGATAGCATGGTCATTTAAACCCTCACCGAAATTCTCTAAAGTATAATCCTTCTGATGCTCCTGTCTTTAAGAATTGGTCTGTGATTTCAACTCACTTCCCTACTACAATAGTATTTGTAACATTATCGTGAAGACCTCTTTCCTGGGGGTGTTGAAATTTGAAGATGGGACTGTGGGGCCTGCGTTTTAAAAGTCTCCAATTAGTTCTGGTAAAGATGGTCCATAGACCACAATGTAAGGAATTGTATTTTAATGTTAATGAACACTTCTTAAGTACTTTTGATAGGTATCAAAATGAATATGTGTCTGATTTGCTTTGTACATTGTGGCTGCTTCAAACCTTTGCTTAAAATGAAGTGGTCCCCTCATTTAAAAGACAATAGAATACTTGTGTCGAGATTTGCCTTTAAATATAAAGTAGACTCCGGAACTATTTTAGTGCCTTCATCAGAAAGCCAAACATTCTTTTCAGTCTTTTCCTTCAAGTCTTTCACCAGGCTCTGGTTCTAGTAATCCTCTTACAGGAAATACATGCTTCAGGGGCTCCTGGGGGGATCATTCGGTTAAGCGTCTGACCTTGGCTCAGGTGATGATCTCAGGGTTCATGGGTTCTAGCTCCATGTCGGGCTCTGTGCTGACAGTGCAGAGGATTCTCTGTCTCCCTCTCTCTCTGCACCTCTCCTCCTCTCACCCTGTGTCTCTCTCTCAAAAATAAAGGTTAAAAAATATTTTTAAAAAGAAATGTATGCCTCAATCATGGTAATGAAGTAGGTCTATAAGCAAAGCTTATTGACCCCTTAGAATTTTAGTTAGGTATTTGCTGGCAGACAGCTTGGGGGATGGATGAGTAACATTAAGCAAATCTATTTCCCTTAAAGAGGATATTGTAGAATATTTCACATTTGGAAGAGATGAACTGGCATTCCCATAAAGTGTGCTTGTCTCCTCATTTCGTATTGATCGTAATGCAAAATGGCATGTTCAGTGTGACACTATATGATGTCTTCATCTTATTTTCCTTTTTCCCCTGATTTTACATATTATGTTGATCAGAAAACTTGCATAGATTTAATTTATCCCATGATGTCCTTTTAGAAAAGTTTAAGGAACAGCAGTCTGCAAGGCATAGTTGTGTGTAGATTTCTCAGATGGTGGCTTAAGGGGAAAATGGTGGCATGGCTGTGTGGATAGAAGGCTGGCATTCAGATCACAGAGAACAGTGGGTCAAAGAAAATAAGAGATTTTGTAGATATTGTTAAAACGAAGAACACTTCACATATTCTGTCATTAAGAGTCATTAAGTAGGGGCACCGGGTGGCTCAGTTGGCTGAGTGACTCAGGTTCGCCTCAAGTCATGATCTCACGTTGGTGAAATCTAGTTCTGGGTCTGCCTCTGCGCTGGATATGGAGCTTGCTTGAGATT
This sequence comes from Lynx rufus, assembly GCF_022079265.1. Lineage (NCBI taxonomy): Eukaryota > Metazoa > Chordata > Mammalia > Carnivora > Felidae > Lynx > Lynx rufus. The sequence continues at coordinate 94,393,788 of NW_025814897.1, read as the reverse complement.
CTTTCTCTCCCACTCCCTCTGCCCCTCCTCTGCCTACAATGGCCTGTGAGTGCTCTCCCCCACCAACCCCCTAAAAAAGAAGTCATTAAGTGGTATTTGTATTGTAGCAAAACCTGACTTTTGTACTGATGATAGTCTTCTTTATTTCGCTATTCTACTTCTCTTCTTCTTTTGGGGTATTATGATAGGATTGTACTTGTGTTCAGACTGTGAAGTTAGGCAGGGCCATATACCTTGCTTTGACTCATGCATTTGAACAAAAAGTGTGTTTGTGTGAGTGTGTGCACATGCAGGCACATTTGGGAGTGTGTATGTGTGTGTCATTGCCAAGCGGGAAGTTTTAAGTACCAGTGCAAGATTGTGCTGCACATTTCTAGCTGTTCCATTGATTGTGGAAGCAGATGTCCAACGGGAAACTTCTCAGTCTGTTCATTGAGTGCCTATGATGATCACAACACCCTTCCACCTCATACTGGGCATAGAACACAATGAAAATACATTTTAATATATTAAGTGAGTGAAATTGGCAGGTGGTGGTTATTCTGCAGCATAACCTGACATATGACAACAGACACCTTGTGTTCTTTAAAATCATCATGAGACTTGGGAGGAATCTCGGTGGCTCAGTCGGTTAAGCATCTAACTTCGGCTCAGGTCATGATCTGATTCGGTTCCTGAGTTTGAGCCCTACATCGGGCTCTGTGCTGACAGCTCAAACCCTCGACCCTGCTTCGGCTTCTGAGTCTCCCTCTCTCTCTGCCCCTCCCCTTTTGTACTCTGTCTCTGTCTCTCTCTCTCAAAAATAAATAAACATTAAAAGAATTTAAAAAAAATCATAAGAATTAGTATTTGGGATTGCATTGGACAGAACAAATTTGAAGACATTTAACAATTAACTAGACAACATTTAGAGTAGTAAAAGTTTTGGAGTCTGTACCACACAGTGAACTATTGAAGTAACAAGGCATATTTATCCTGGAGAAAAGACCTCCAAGAGTCTTGGTAAGTGATTTAAAATCCTGAAGACCCACAAGATTAAGCAAAAAAAAAAAAAAATCAGACATTAAAATGTATTTCATACTTTACAGGGGATAAACCTGGACAAAGTAGTAGTATTTATAAACATGTAAATACAAAGTAAGGGCCAATAGCTTTTCTAGTAATTACATATGCCAAAAAATCACAATAGAGTCTCGTGATATTTTGAACTTTGCAGCAGAAGTGGAATGGAAGGAAATAAGTGTGTGACCATAATTCCTTGAAGGAGCCTGAAGTGGAGGTTAACTCTGTGGGCTCTGGAATGCCTGAGTATAGGAGCAGGCTGAACTAGTTGGATGATTCTGGGAAAAAATGATACATCTTTCTATGCCTAAAGCTCCTCCCATGTAACGTGGTGTTGGTGATAATAGGGGCATCTGCTTTACTTTCATTGTGGAGATTATGTGTAAAATTCAGCAAAATACTGAGGACAGAGCTTGACACCAGGTAAATCATTAAGAGCTATTAGCTATTATTGTTACGATGTTTCAAAGGGAATTTTTAGATTGTAGATTGATTAAAAGAATTAGATAAATTCTAGAGTTCCTTTGAATATAAGAAACTATTGTTTGGTCCTTGGATAAATGTATCCTATAGTAGTTATGAAAACTAAAGTTTCTCATAGATCTAACACATTGGGCAAACACTCAAAAAAAAAGTTGCTATGTACCTCAGAACTGTGTCAAATCAAAGGATTATTTTCAATAAAATAGAATTCACTTACCTTTTCATTCATTACTATGGTAGGCAGAGTTCTGAAATGACTGTTCGAGATTTTCCACCCTAAATTTAGAGACTGTGTTATGCTCTCTGCTCCCTCTTGTTACTCTACAATTGTTATTTTTGAATTACATGACAATGGATCTTGCAGACTTACTTAATGTTACTAATCAGATGACTTTAAGGAAGGAGATTATCCATAATTTGGCTATTGCTGATAATGCTCCTATAAACATTGGGGTACATGTGCCCCTATGAATCAGCACTTCTGAATCCCTTGGATAAATTCCTAGTAGTGCCATTGCTGGGTTGTAGGGTAATTCAATCTTTAATTTATTGAGGAATCTCCACACTGTTTTCCAGAGGCCAAATGCCCATCAACTGATGAATGGATAAAGAAGTTGTGGGTGTGGGTGTGTGTGTATATATATATACACATACATATATATATAATGGAATACTACTTGGCAATGAAAAAGAATAAAATCTTGCCATTTGCAACAACTTGGATGGATCTGGAGGGTGTTATGCCAAGTGAAATAAGTCAGTCAGAGAAAGACACATGTAATATGTTTCCACTCACATGTGGAAGTTGAGAAACTGAACAGAAGACCATGGCAGATGGGAGAGAAAAAATACATAGTTACAAACAGAGAGGGAGGCAAACCATAAGAGACTTTTAAATACAGGAAACAAACTGAGGGTGGAAGAGACTGGGGCGGGGGTTGGAGGAAATGGGTGATGGGCATTGAGGAGGACATTTGTTGGGTTGAGCACTGGGTGTTTTATGTAAGTGATGAATATGAGAATCAACCCCCAAAGCCAAGAGCCCACCATGTACACTGTATGTATCTACTTGACAATAAATTATGCTAAAATAATGAAAAAAATATAAATAAAATCTAAAGAGAATAATAAAAAAGGGAAGGGGATTATCAGCCTAATTACAGGAGCCCTTAAAAACAAGAGGTTTTCTCTGACTAATTGTTAAAGAGGAAGATAGAGTTTCAAAGTATGAAGAAGGTTTTGCATGAGGGATCTTGCTGTTGGTTGTGATGTTGAGAAGCATCTGAGAAAGGTCCTACATCAGGGAATGATGAGCTGCTTCTAGGACACTAGAGTTGCCTAACAGTTAGGGAAACAGGACCTTATTACTACAACCACAAAGAACCGAATTCTGCCAATAATCTGAAAGTGTTTGGAAGTGAATTTTTCCTTAAACTCTCAAGTGTAAATACAGTCAGGTGACACTTTGAGTGTGAGACCCTGAGCAGAGAACTGAGTTTTCTTTTGGCATAAGGAAAGCATGGGATAAAAAATGAGTGTTGTTTTAAGCCACTAAGTTTGTCTTCACTGGTGCATTGAAAGAAAACTAACGCAATCACTAAAAACGATGTATGGGATTGAACTGATTTGGGGAAAGAGTAATTTTTCATACAACAAAAGTTAACTGGAGTACTTGTTTTGGCAAATGTGTGTGTGGAGCTGATGAAAAGGACTCCTATAATGTACTATAGATGTCTAATTAGACAGAAATGGAAATCACCATTCTATTGAAGGCAGTTTTCACAGAATCAAGAGTGATTCACCATCTGAAAAGACTTTGACCTTTTGACTGTGAACTGCTGAACCATTTTCCACAAGATTTTGTTTCCTCCTTGAATCTTTTCTTTCTTCTTTGTCTTTCATTACAGAAGGATGGATTACCATTCCCAAAAGTGTAATTAAGGTCAGTTGTAAATGTAAAGTTTGAGGAAGCTTTCACATGAAATACCTTTTATTTAAAACAAAACTGCTATGTAAAGCTACGGAGATGCATAAAATCTTTTTGTTTAGAATATTTGCCAAAAATAACTATGCGGATTGTATTTTGTTTGTATTCTTGATGCTTATAGTAAGTGATTTGGCAAAAGCAAAAAGTAAAAAAGTAAATATCAAAGTTAAAAAGTAAAGGCAGTGCCCAATCTTTTTACTTTTATTTTTTTTTAAAGGGAAAAGATTGGGTACTGTAGTCAAAATTACATACTTCTCAACTGTACATCTTGGAAAATAAAAGTTCCAAATCAAAATTTACTTGGCAATGATGGCATGTCAAGTGTTTTTGAATTTATCTGGCACGTTTTAAAATGTCGATTATACGAAATGCATTTGCCTCATTCTGGAAAGACCAGTTACTTTCTACCTAGAAGACCCATTAGAATCTCACTACATACACGAATGCCTAATTTGACGAATATAGAACTTAGTGCTCACAAATATGAATTGATTTATCAAAGTTAACATGTGACAGATTTAAATCTATAATTTCTTTTTTATTTCATTGTTTTTTTCCAGTATCTTTTTTTTCTATTATACAGTATTTCATGTCTTTTTGACAGAAATGTTACAGTAATGCTAATTAGTAAGAATATTTTTTTTCTACCTATTCAGTAACAGTAATTCTCCTGGCTCATAGAGAATCTCTTTTGGCATCATGTGGTGATAGGGTCTCATAGAAGTCCTTTGTATGCTGCTAGCCAGTCAGTTTCAAAACTGCCACAGAGGGACGCCTGGGTGGCTCAGTCACTTGAGCTTCCAACTCCTGATTTCCGCTCAAGTTTTGATCTCATTGTCCTGTGATTGAGCCCCTCATCAGATGCTGTGTTAAGTGTGCAGCCTGTTTGAGATTCTTTTCCTCCCTCCCCTCCCTCCCGCCTCTTCCCCTTCTCTGCTTGTTCTCTCTCTTTCTTTCTCTCTCTGTTTCTCTCTCTCTCTCTCTCTTTCTCAAAAAAAAAAAAAAAAATTAAGCACTTGCCACAGAAGGTGTGAGATCTGAAACAGGTGCCCAGCCACATCTTCTGAGTTATTTTGGTTTTAGAAATGTATGGGGGAGTATATGAATTTGTTCTAAAATTTGGGTTCAGTTATGTTCAGACCCTAAAGGGATCTGGTTGGTAAAATATTAGTGCTCTGAAAGAAATTTACTGTTAGTGAATTCAGGTAGAATATGAAAGATTTGGCAACAGAATATGGGTGTTCAATGTCTATGAGCTACAATGTGAGGTTGTGTGTGACAGTCCCTAAACTAATTACAATTGAAACAGCTCCTTTCCAGAATTTCTATCTTCTGGAATGGAGAAGCTAGTGAAAACACACACACACACACACACACACACACACACACAACACAACACAATTACAAACTCACAAACAGTAGAAAAACCCTCTGGAAGAGCTAATTAGGAAGAGCTGGGGATAGGAAGGTATCAGATGTTTATTTTTTGAGAGAAGTTTACCAACAGCTTGAGTGGCAACATATAGGCTTTGGAGTAAAAGTAGATAATGACTGAGGGATGGTGAGAAAAGCAGACAACAGAGTGTAAGGACAAATAGCAGCTCTGATTATATTTGAAAATCTGTACCCAAATCTCTTTTGAGAAGAGGGAACAATTAGAAAGCTAGATATCTTGAGAGAATACTGAAATACTGCTAATTAAGTCTAAGACAACTGAATTTGTTGTATTTCTATTAATGTGAATTATTTATACTAGCAGGTAAGGCTAAGGAGTATATGTCATGACATAAAAGCTGTACTTTTTCTTTCTAGAAAAATCCAGAAAGTAAGAGAAATCATTAGAAGAAAATAGTTACATTAAATCTACACCTAAAAATATCTATTGTTAGCACATTAGTATATAATCTTTATTACTAAATATCCATGATCAGTGATTATCCTTCATCGGTAAATATCCAAAATGGGATTATGCTCTGTATATTATTTTATAACTTGGTTTTTCCAACAATACAAAATTAACCTCTCTTTATGTTACTAAATGTTACTTTTATAGCATTACTTTAATATCTACATTGTATTGTTGAATGCATATCATATTCTTCATTGAGTCAATTCCATATTATTAGATATATTCTTCCCCCCTTTTTTGGATTCTATGGATAATTCTGTGCCATATACATTTGTAGTTAAATCTTTGAGTACACATTTAATTATTTAGGATAAATTCCTAGAAATGGACCTGCCATTTAAAAATACTATTATTTCAGGACACCTGGTTGGCTCAGTCAGTTATGCATCCGACTTCAGCTCAGGTCATGATCTCATGGTCCATGAGTTTGAGCCCTGTGTCAGGCTCTGTGCTGACAGCTCAGAGCCTGGAGCCTGCTTCAGATTCTGTGTCGCCCTCTCTCTCTCTGCCCCTTCCTTGCTTGTGCTCTCTCTTTCTTTCTCTCTCTCTCAAAAATAAACATTAAAAAGAGAAAAATACTGTTATTTCAAGGCTTTTTATAGGTGAATATCTAAATTATTTTCCAGGAAGATTGAATCATATGATAATTTATGAGAGTCCAAGCCACTTTAAATATTAGCAAAGTAGCATTTTATTCTTCACATTTTTTCTTTTGTGAATAAAAACCCCACTTTGTACTGTGTTGCTTAGTCTTATTTTCCTTCATAGTTCTTGTGGTTGACAACTCATAGATATTTGTTATATATACACTATAAAGGTATTTGCAACATAGTTATAACAATAAAAATACAAAATAAACAAATGGATTATTCTAACTATAGGGGGAACGTCTGGAAGAAATATGCACAGAGCCCTTATTAAGTTTATGTGAGTAATGTGTGTGTAATGTGTGTGTAATGTGAGTGTGAATAGAGGAGTGGAGGTGTAAAAGTAGTGTGGTTTTTAAATTTCTTCTTAAGTCATTTTTGTATTTGTTACATTTTTTTTTTCAGTAAGCTCATTTCAAAAGTTACTGTTAGGCCAGTATTGCAATAGAAAAGAAGGGAAATTGACACTCCTAGTTAACATATGCCATCTTATTTTAATTTCCACTAACCGTTTGAAATCGATTGTATCCTTCCCCATTTGAAGATGGGAAAGCATTGGCTTAGTGAGGTTAGATGACTTTTCCCAAACCCAATAGCTATGCAGCAAGGAAACTGAAAGTTATCTCAGGTTTGCCTGGTCTAGGCTAATTTGCACTGGATCTGGGAGTTTGATACAGAAACCTATGTTCTTTCCCGTGTGCTAAGCTGTCTATCAGGAGGGCTGTGAGCTGACTTCTGAGATCAAGATGTCTGTGTACAGAAAAGGGAACTGTTGGCTCCTTTGCAGAATCCCAGTTCTGAAGTTAATGAGTTCGAGTGTCTGGGAGAACTGGCTTCCCACAAGGTCACACAACGGGAGTCAGTGTTTTCTGAGTCTCTGCATATCCAGCGTTGTTCTTGCCAGTTCTCTTGGAGCCAGCGTCGTGGTTTCATTTCATGCTGACAAGGACAAATTCCAGAATCTGATTTCAAGTGAATGAATAGTATTAAAATAGTGGTAGTGAATTCTCATATATAGTGGCTGCTGCCTTTCAAGTATTAAAGTAACTACTTTCTTTTCTGAATAGCAATCATTTTTTGCTACAAAAAAATGGAAGAGATACAGTGATGGAGACTTAACAAAGTATAATTATGATAGAAAGGCAAGAGAGTAGAAAACAATAGCTCTAAATATAAGGAGTCCTTCAAAATGAACCATTATGTAAAATCTGTAATTCACAATCCGGTGGAACTGAGGTTCCAATAAATGAGACTTGCAATCCTTAAAATAAGTTCTTTTTGATTTCTATAGATAATATATCAAGATGGAAGTAATAAAAAGATAGGAATTGCACTGATTATCCTTATGTACTCCTTTTTAATGAAATATTTTAATCGGTTACTATTGCACTGGACAATAAAAAGGAATACCCTGGCTCTCATAATTGGAAAGCCCTGAAGTAGGGCGAGCTTCATGTCTAATTGAATTAATCAACAGAACTCTGAAATTTCTGCCTAGTTTTTCTGCCATTCAGAGACACTTCATCATCCAGTGACTGTCTCCCTTCATGGTTAATGAATTTCTGTTTACCAGTATATGATACAGATTTCTGCATTCAGCTATTGACAAAGAGCACATCATTACCAACATTTCAAGAAAGACTAGACTTTTTTACATCACTCATACTCCTGAGCTGATTACCATTGCCAGAAATATTCTTCTGGAGCTGAAAATGGAGTTCATTTTCATTTTGAAAGAGTTTACAATGAAGGTCTAATTCCATAAAATACCTATTTATTGTGCTCTTACTGTAGGTAGACACGCAGTGGGGAAATATGTATGGAGAAATTTTTGCCAAATCGTACAATTACTCTAAGGTAGGTTTGCTTCTTTATGTTGGTAATCTGTGTCTGCTTAACAAATTAAAACATAGTGTGTAAACCAATAATAAACGATCATTATCTCTCATAATTTCTGTGTGTAAGGAATTCAGGGAAGCTTAAATGGGTAGTTCTAGTAGTGGCAGTGGGGGGAGGGATATTCTTATGAAGTACAGTCAGGAAGTTGGCCAGGGTTGCATTCAACTGAAGTCTTGACTACGGTTAGGGGATGTACTTCTAAGGAGGCCTACCCACATGGCTGGTGAGTTGGTGTTGGTGGTTGGCAGTGTATCTCAGTTCCTCTACACTAGGGTTATGCCTAGGGCTGCCTAAGTGACTTCATGCCATGGCAGCTAGCTTCCCTGAAAGCAAGCAATTCAAGCAAGCAAAATGTAGGCTGCAGTGTCTTATGACCTAACCTCTGAAGTTACCCACAGTCACATTTGCAATATCCTACTGGTTTCACTGGTTAGTCCTGTTTAATATGGGGAAGATCTATCTTGTCAAGGTCATAAGGATCATTGGGGGTCACTATGCAGACTGGCAGCCAAATGTATTTGTCTTTCTACATTAGAGATTAAAAAAATATACAGGCTCAGATAGTTCAAGATCATAGATAATCCCAGTGTACCGTGTTTTTCACCACTGGACCAATGGAGCCAGGGGTAACTTCTCCAAAGATGATTCTTCTTTTGCTAGAAATTCTCATTTCACCTTTTACAAAACTATAAGATATATGAAGCAACTGTAATTGGTCTTATTTTGTAGATGGTGAGGTTTTTCTGGTCAGATTTCCATTATTTGCTCAAGATCACTCACAGTTTGGCAAAATGTTGACACAAGTGACCGACAGTATGTTAAATACTTCAAACAGGTTTTTGACATGAGTTTTCCAGGGAAGTTAAAATTCGGCTGGTTTAATACTACAATGGGTCTTTTTATCATAATATTTAATCATATAGCTCAAAAGCATCTTTCAACCTTAATTGTAACTTTGAGTCTCTTTATAATAGCACCAAAAAGCATCATATTATATACTTAATCATATGTGAAACTGACATCATAACTTCAACCTAGAGGTGTGATAATAAGCTTTAGATAATATGTATGCATATAGTTATATATTATTATCTAATTTTATAACTTATTCTCTTTGTATTTCTACTAGTACTGTTTCTAGAACATTTTAGGTGTTCAAAAAATGTTATTATAACCTTTATTTTACTTTTACATTAGAGGCTAAATTTAATTGTATCATATATACAATGAAACTAAAGCTTAGGCATTTAAGGGGAGTTTTAGAAACCTGGTACTAGCTTCTGTGGGTTAAATTCAGCACTAAATCCATATCTTTTTTCTTTTCATTTTATGTTTTAAACATTACTCCACTATTCTCTGCCCCCCAACACCAACTAACTCCCAAAAACCTTGGGCTTCAAAGAAAAATAATATCTATCAAGACATTAGTGTCTCTATAGACCAATATCCCTAAAAATATATACAGTTGAAATGTAATCAAGGAGAGAAAAGTTTTTTTTATATGAAAAAATGAATGGATAATGTGGCAGTCTCTGGCTAATGATAGCATTGTAAGAAAAAAAAATCACAGTAGCTATTCAGAAATAGGAGAATCTTCCTTATGTTTTCAGACCACTGAACAGCTAATCAAAATTTTAGGCATATAGTAAGAACTGTTTGGATTATAGCATAAATCACAGATAGTATAGTATTTCCTAAATCAGGTGATTTGCATTCTTTAACCGTACTAGAGTATTAAGTCCGTCTATAATAGTAATACAATTAATAGTAATAATGGGACCAACTAAAGCCTCTTCAACAATGCTTTCTACATACTTGAATGCTTCTTAAGCCCTATCTCAACAGAGAATTGCTTTACAGCGAATTTGCACAGAATTTCAGAATTTAATCAGTCCTGCAATTGCCCTACTGCCAATTGCATGAACTGCAGGACAAGATGTGTGTCTATCTGTGATTCCTGAAACATACTTATTCAGAGGCCCCATAGTTATCTAGAGCTTGCTTTACCACGAAAGCTCTATAAGTTCAGAGAAGGAGATAAAGTTCATTACTGCCTTATCATAGTATATTGGTTCAGGACCTTGCAAAATGGCCCCACGATGAGCCTGGCCTGTGGAAGGCCAGACAACTTAAGATGCTTGACACGGACTCTGATCAATGGAATTATTCCGTAAATGATGTTAAAAAATAACCAGACAGACAAACCCATATCCAATCTCTTTCTTTGAGAAATATAAATGTGGAGCTGACGTCTGCTATATGTAAGGAAACCAGGTGTTTTCCTTCCTTGCTCCCTGAGCACATGCTTCCCACCTCAAATTTAGGAAAACTGGGGCCCAGAGTGACTCTGGAGGTCATAAAGCTGCGTCCCATTCTACCACATGTTTCCATTAGTGTATGCTTATATCATTTCCTTTTGATTCCGAGAACATAAACATAAAACCTATCTGGATATAATGAAAATAGTTTATATTTATTGAATTAAGTTTACATTATTCTGGGCACAGGTCTCATTAATTCTGTGTACTTAACTCAGAAAATCCTCACAGAGAAACATAGGGACATGTTAAGCAAATTTCTCAAGATCACTGCACAGACTGAACATTTATTCACAAATTCAAGTGTTGAAACCTAATTCCTAATGTGATGGTATTTAGATGTAGGGTCTTAGGAGGGTGATTTGGTCATGAGGGTGGAGCCCTCATGACTGGGATTACTGTCCTTATAAAAGATACCCCAGACAGGTCTCTCTCTTCATTTTACCATGTGAGGGCACACCAAGAAGATTGTCTTCTTGAACTAGGAAATGGACTCTCACTAGACAAGGAATCTGGTGGCTCATTTGTCTTGGCTTTACCAGAATCCAGAACTGTGAGAAATTAATTTCTAAGCTACCCAATTTAAGTGTTTTATGCTGGTCTCAGTTTATCATTAACCAGTATTGTGGTTGGACCAGCCCTTAGGGTTCTTATATGATTGCAAGACGCCCTCACTGAATAACCATCAGGGAACTTTGAAAAAATAAATGTATTATTTACAAAACATAGAAATTACACAGCACACATAGGGCGACACGGAGGTGTCATGGGTAGAGAGAGAGCATACAGGCCTGGGGTTCTGCTTTTATTGGGGTTGTAGGTGGGGACTTAGGGTTTCTTGGGCTCTCTCTTTATTGAACTTAAAACATATGAGGGGGAATTTGAGGAGAAAAAAACAAGTGACTTAAGTGGTCAGTTATCGAAATCAACCAAGATGTCTGAAAGAAAAGAACCTCAGTATGGGGAGCTAGTCTGCTCTATATTTAGTTGTATGGCCGGCAATATGTTTATTCAAGAGAGCCATCTTTTTTTTTTTTAATGTTTATTTATTTTTGAGAGAAAGAGAGAGAGAGAGAGAGAGAGAGAGAGAGCCGGGGAGGGGCAGAGAGAGAGGGAGACACAGAATCTGAAGCAGGCTCCAGGCTCTGAGCTGTCGGCACAGAGCCCGACGCTGGGCTCAAATCCACAAACTGTGAGATCATGACCTGAGCCAAAGTCGGAGGCTTAACCGACTGAGCCACCCAGGAGCCCCAAGAGAGCCATCTTTCAAGTATATGTCTTGTCAATCAACACCGAAGTCAGGCATTTACAATGCAAAACAAACACCAACACAAAAACCTGCTAAGGCTTCTACTACACTATGATATTCTGTTAAAACAGCTTGAATGGACGAAGACACTCACATATTGAATAACCAGCACATTGGAATTTGAAGGCAGGTTGCTGCATAATGTGAACTCCCAAACATCACTGTGGGCTGGTGTATGTTGTATAAGTACTGCCTGCAGTACTGATATCAAACTATCCTACTGCTGGAGCCCATACCATTGGTTTAACCCTTTTCATTTTTAGAATGTTTCATGGGAATGTATTTTTGAAAGTCCCAGGAAATGTGAAGCTGTGGATGAATGGCTGAGTTTGATGGGCTTAGAGATACATTGGACCACTTGAGAAATTACAGGATTTAAAAATTTAGGCAGAGGGTATTGGAAATATAGAAAACTAAAGGAAGCAAAATAATCAGATTTTGAGTAGTTTTTGGGTTTTATGGGGTTTTTTTGCCATAAACTTAGCCAGAAAAAAAAAAAAAAAAGGAAACAGGTCTATATTGAGAGGTATCATATCCACTAACATTAACATCAGCTGTCATTAAAGCGTCAGTTAACTTACAAACTGTGTCAGTCTGAGTTGTTCCTGCCTCAATAGACAGCTGCCTTCTGATTCCAATATACGCCTGAGACAATAAAGATGTTGTAGTGTTATATCCACAGACTGATGCTATAATTAAGAAATGGAAAACCACACTTCATTGACTCACAGAACAGGAGATATAGGGGCTGAGCAACACCGGAGATCTATAGCATATATGGCAGAGAGAATTGGAGGGTGAAAAGCCTGTGTAACGTAACTCTTCTAGTCCTATAGCCTCCACATTCTCCGCCTTTGCTAATGCAATTTAACATCATTTAGGAAATAATTTATTGTAGTTGGTAAAATAATGAATAAGAATTGGATCACTGCCTCCACGAAGAATTCCTCTGAGTTTAGACAGGCCGTTTAACTCTTAAATGCCAAAATATATTCCTTGGTTAAGTCACCACAAAACGGCTGACTTTACACATGAGTTATTAATAATGCCTGAAAAGAACATGGAACATGTGTTTTATGCCATAATTAAAAAAACACAGTAGAGAAGGTAGATTTATCTTTATAGAAAGTTAACGTGACCTAACTAAAACACATTAACTACCAAGCAATCATAAAACAATGTTTTGACTTTTCCTTCTTTTTAATCTATTCTTATTTGTTTCAATAAGATGATGGAGAAGCCTGAGTGTCACTTCCTTCTTTTTGGTTTCTGTAAGAAGTGTGACATTGTTGGTGAGAATGTAAACTGGTTCAGCCAGTTTATGCTGGAAAAAAGTATGGAGGTTCCTCAAAAAATTAAAAATAGATCTACCCTATGACTCAGCAATAGCACTGCTAGAAATTTACCCAAGGGATACAGGAATGCTGATGCATAGGGACACTTGTACCCCAATGTTTATAGCAGCACTCTCAACAATAGCCAAATTATGGAAAGAGCCTAAATGTCCATCAACTGATGAATGGATAAAGAAATTGTGGTTTATATACACAATGGAGTACTACATGGCAATGAGAAAGAACGAAATATGGCCCTGTGTAGCAACGTGGATGGAACTGGAGAGTGTGATGCTAAGTGAAATAAGCCATACAGAGAAAGACAGATACCATATGTTTTCACTCTTATGTGGACCCTGAGAAACTTAACAGAAGTCCATGGGGGAGGGGAAGAAAAATAAAAGAGGTTAGAGAGGGAGACAGCCAAAGCATAAGAGACTCTTAAAAACTGAGAACAAAGTGAAGGTTGATGGGGGGTGGGAGGGAGGGGAGGGTGGGTGATGGGTATTGAGGAGGACACCTTTTGGGATGAGCACTGGGTGTTGTATGGAAACCAATTTGACAATAAATTTCATATTAAAAAAAAAGTGTGACACATCAATACCACCATGTGTAAGATACCCAAATTAGTGTGCAACTGTTGGCCCTATCAGCACTGAGAACTGGTTCATTAATTGCTTAGGCTTTCATGAGACTTCAGAATCACCTTCCAAATTGAATCCAAAAAAAAAAAAAAAAGTAATCCAAGGCATGGCATAGGTTTGTTGCTTCAGGTCATAAGCAGGTCCATAAGGTGAACTGGAGAAAGCTGCTAATTCCTGAGTTATTTCAAACGTGAGTTCCTCAAATAAATTCCACGACTGAGTTTCTTTGCTTTCTCACTGAAAAGAGTGGCTGGAATCAAATGTCTCATCACTTGGCTACTGTTAGAAATAGTATTCCTGAAGACTGTTGGTTATAATGTCTCATTGTCTCCCAAATTTTTCTACAGCCTAGAGCCAAGAAAAAATATATTAGAGCCCATATACTGAAAGATGTATGGGTGGAAAATTGCACAGATAGTATAGAGTTATATTTCAAATTTTATCTGTATCTTAAAGTGGAAAATATTTTAGACCCATGTCCATATGTAAAGGCATAAAGACAACATTGTCTGTTGTTTTTTTCTTTGATGGTGGGTTTTACTTTTTTTTCTAGACTGATTTTTGTGAAAGCTATAGTAAAAAGTTATAATTTTTAACCTAAGGCCAGTGAAAGATTCCTAAATAATAACTGACATTTACTGATTACTTGTTCAGCGCCAAGTATTTTTCTAAATATTTAAATAACTTAAGCCCATTTAATGTTCACATTAACCCTAGGGAGTATATGCTGTAATATGCCTGGTGGATGATTGTGTAAACTGAGCCAAAGAGGTTGTTTAGAAGTTAAACTGATCTAGATTCTGTAATAAATGCTGGAGGTAGGATTTGAAACCAGGGTGTTCAGCTCTTAAATCCAGCCTGTGGCCTTATTTGCACAACTTCTATGCAGAAAGAGAAAAGTTGACACTCTGAGATATTTATTCAATATGTCTTTTGTTGTGCAGTGTGCCAGATACAAGTGATGTGATAGTCCTAATTCTTCTTAAAGCACTCACTACCTGATTGTGGTGTTCTTAACCTGTGATGTTCTCTGAAAACAGTATTTAAGATGAGATATGTAATCTGGCTAGTGCCAAGTATAGCCAGATGTTCTCCCTTAGTCTTGACACCATGCCTCTCCTAATGCAGCTTCAACTTGATTTAGATTTTTTTTTTCCCGATATTAGTGTCTCATATTAAGAATGTGGTCATTTAAAACCCTGAAGTCTCCCAACTAAGAGGAAATGGAAGAGGAAGCTCACTGAGAGGGAGGGATGAAAGAAGATACAGAGAGTAGACAGTGAAAGTTTGAGGGATAGGTAGGAAATCGACACATCGAACACCATTGAAAATTGAGAGGTACAGTCTGGGTTGGAGAGAAGGATATGGTGTGATGGTGGAAAAGAGACAAAAAGTGAGCTTGCCAGGTGCATATTTTCCTAAGGTGCATTCATCTCCTAAAAGTGAGGGAGCTGAGAGTGAAAGTGATTTTGACATATGTATGATTGTTTTTAATAACAGCTATGGAGAATCTTAATGGGGAGTTAACATATTGGTCTTTATTTGTAATTTCTGTATCTTTCAGTGACGTTGCCTCAGAAACCCTGTCATCTTGTACCACACCTCAAATCAGATTTGACAGTAGTAGAGGGGAGAGGGTGAAGTACGCATGTGAGGTTTAATTAATCTCATGGTTGATGAATGTAATGTGGGAATGTTCTGTGTCACCCGTGTTTCTCTGATTCTCATCACAGCTAAGTATTTCTAGAAATACCCAAGGAGTGTCCCTTGTGTGCTCCAAAAGGAGACGAGTCAGAGATCATAGAACATGTTTTCCTTCGCCTTTTCCAGTCTTCTTTGTAAATGGCTGTTGCTGCTTGCTTTGGTCAGTGAACCCTTCCCTTCATTGGACATTGATCTCACTTCCGGTCTACTGGACTTTATAGCCCATGTGGCTTCAGGGAACACTGCCCCCTAATGGTGTCGTTGTCATTTATGCCACCATTGTCATATAGGCTGCCTGATTCTCCCCATGCATTTTCATCACAGCCACTTCTATGAAGCTACTTGGTCCACTAGGTACCACTGCTACCCATCAGTGCAGGTGAATCTTGCAGCAGTTGGAGCCCAGGAGCCCAGGTTTGTGTTGTATAGAGATACTGTATCACTAAGACACCTATGGGTTTCCTGCACTGTTTGCATTTTCCCCATTGGCTTCTGCAAAACAACTTTCTCTCAGGTTTTATTTTAACAGTCCTTTGCTCTTCAGAAAAGTAAAGCCTGAATAGAAAGGGGTCTGGGCTGGGAGAGAAACCCAAGCAACTGTCATATACTAAGAATATCTCTGCCGCGTCTATAGCTTGTAGTACCCTGTTCTGCTTCTTGTAGAGTCAGTTGGCTTTAGTTTTGTGTTTCAAGATTACTCCCCAATCTTTCATGTTAATAGACTTCCTAGGGGCACACCTCACCACTTATACCTGTCAAAACTACCTCAGTGGACTCTGCATGAGCTCAGCTTGGAACTCCTGCTATATGCTATTACATTTTACTGGTTTGCTCTCTGCTACTTAGAAAAAGATATGCAATAAATCAGAGATTGCTCTCTTGTTATTCTGCTAGTGCCCATATTGTTGCAAATAATCTATCCCCAGGTGTTTATAAATCCCCAAAGTATATCTGCTTTTCTCCATAGAGGAAAAAGTACTCCCCCAGGGTTTTGACCTTGGAAGTTACTCCTGTCATTTAACAGTTCCTTGAAAGAGGGGCAACACGGCAATGGGCACCTGGTTTATATCAATACTGTTTATTCAAGGTTGGTGCTGTGGGAAGTTCTTTATTGCCTATTGATCTCTTGGGAATTATAGATGAGCATTCATGTTAGTCTCTTACAGGTTGTAAGGATCATAGTTCTTTTAGAAAGGCCTGTACATGGGCAATAGGACACAGGACTCTGTCTCTTTAGGTATGTCCATTAGCATTGGGGGCTGTCAAGTTTATGAGAAACTTCTTTGCAGTAGTCTTCCCAAAAAGAAATCTTCATACTTTCATTTAGCGTTTTCAGTTCCCATGAGAAAGGTACAGGAGCTGAACTCCCAAATTAGAATTGTGTTTTAAATAAGAAGAAGTAGAGGGAGGGGAAAAAGACATTTCCATTCTAAAGAATTTCAAGTTGTGCCTTCTATTGTTGCTGATCTCTAAGATGCACATGGGAAAAGACCGAGGGTTTATGGAAGGGTGGCTACACTCCCAGACGTGGAGGCCATTCACAAAGTCACTTGGTAATGAGATTCTCCACAGCAGCAAACTGCACTGTCCATTCATATTTCTTTTCCACCTGTCCCCACAATGGTGTCTGTTTGCTCAGCCCACATGCAACAAGGCTGTGTTTGTAAGTAAGGGCCCATTCATTGGCTCTCTATTTAGAAGTCTTGACAGAAAATCCCATGAAAAACTCCTCAATTCAAATTCCTCTTTAATGACTTGCTCCATTCACCAGAGATGGCTGGGGGAGGGTGCTTGGGGCTTGACTTCTTCCACTATGGGAGACAAGAAAGCATTTTTTATAAAGCTCCTGACGTGCTATGGGTATTAAACAATAAGTCACGATAAATGATTAAATCTAAGGGAGAAATCTCTCTCTTTTTATGATAAAAACCTTTATCTAGTTCACAAAATATGTAATCTCTAACTATCAATGGTGTTTTCAATTTGAAAAAATAGCTGCTCTGTATGCCTTGTGGCTTCCTTCTCCCCCAAGCAGAAGACATTGGTTGTGTGATTGGTTCTCTCTTGGCTGTGTTTAAATATCATATTGGGAGAAGTATAGTTGTAGTTACTCTGGTTAACAAAATGAAAGGACAGTTAGAAATCATCTAGAATTTTTGGCTGAGGTTGTCACTTTGTTAGTTGAGCTATATAGAGCATGGGAAAATAAGTTCTGGGTGTTTGTTTCTCTCTTTGCTTTTCTTAGTTTGTAGTGGAAACCCATTTGGTACTAGGCAATCAACTATTCAAACATTCCCTAGTAAGTGCATGATATATGAGGACATCCCAGTAGAACAAAAATGAGGGTTTCCAAGCCTGGCTCCAGTTTTTACCTTTTTCATGTAATTTTATTTTGATGTTCTCAGTCGTTCATTGTTAACAGGATTTTTGCATAGACATCCTTAACGGGGCCTGCTTTCTATTTCATATCACTCATTGCAGTGAGCAATAACATCTAATTCTTGAATTTTCTCCCTTTACAGTGCATCTTCAGGGACTGTATCTGACACATTTACTTCTGGATACTCTCTCCCCCAAAGGGCACATGGATGTAGTATATACCCAGTTAGTATTTCTTCAGTGAATAAAATACTAATCCACAGTCTGCTGTTCTTTGTATTTCTAAAGAGTCATTATAAGAATTTTCCTAAGTAGAGAAAAAATTGAAGTACACTCAGTGAATTCTCAATTTGCCATTAGAATGTTTTGCTTCTTATCTTTATTTTTCCACATTAAATCTGTGCTAGAGAGTGCTAAGTAATGAAGGTAAAGCAAAAATATCTGTAGCTTTCTGCTCTTAATGAACTCAGATACTGGGGTGATGAAGGTAGAACTCTTCAGTATTATAGAAGAGAGAGAAACTAAGTGCACTGGGATTTCAAATGAGAAAGTTTACTTTTAGCTATGGGAATTAGGAAATCTTCACAAGGAAGCTTCTAAGGTGAAACAAATGTGGTTTTTGCCTCAAGTACAAAACTTAAGGGGGTTCCCAAAATCTCAGTAATCAAGATTAGTCCTATTTGAATGCAGTATTTTACAAAATCAATATTAACTCCAAACGGTTATCATGGTGAACAAAATCATATAATTTAAATAAAGTATTACTGTTTTTCCTTTTGCCTCAGGCTCCATTACAATGTGGCATGATCAATATTTTATAACAGAGGCTCAGGAGAATTGAACATCAGCATAGAAAAGAGAAAGAAAAGATGTTTTGGGAAGACAGGAGTGACTGATTTGACCAAACAGAGGGACATGTAGTAGATGTTAATAATATTCTAGGTCACAAGTTAAAGATTTAGGTCACAAGTGGAGGAAAAGACTAAATTATGAACAACTTAGAATCTCTGGGTCAAAAACTGCCATTATTGTATAAACAGTGGGGAGCTTTTGAAGATTTTTGAGTGGATAAAGTGATATCATGTTAAAATTAACAAATACACTTTCAAAAGTTATATAGAAGTTAAATCTGATAACATATGAAGATCTCTTCTCCCATTGTTTTTGTATCTTTGTTTAACAAGCAATATGTTAGAAAATTACATCAATTTTTACTGTTTGATGAGCATCGAATTTTTTTTTTAAGTTTATTTAGTTTGGGTGGGGGGGGGGGGAGAGAGAGAGAGAACAAGTGGAGGAGGGGCAGAGAGGAGGACAGAGAATCCAAAGTGGGCTTGGTGCTGACAATAGAGAGCTCGATCTGGGGCTCAAACTCATGAACCATAAGATCATGACCTGAGCTGAAAATGGACGCTTACCCAACTGAGCCACCCAGGCACCCAGATGTGCATTAAATTCTAAAAGAATTTACTATTTGATCTGAATATTTACCAAGTTTATTTAATCCACCCTACCATACAATAGACATGAAAATGCCACCAAAACCATATCTACTAAGAGAGCATTAGCTAATTATACCATGCTTAAATAGCAGTGCTGGAAGGTTCTGTTACTCACTTTTGCTGTTCAGTGACTGAGTAGCTTCTCCTTCTTCGTTTCTGAGTGATGCACTTATTCCCAGTACATATTAATGGTTTCAGTAAGGTTCAATCTCCTCTTCCTTTTTAAACATTTGTCTACTTTTGGTGACATCCTATTACTATTATCTATTATGTGTTTGTTTCAGAGTTTAACTGTGAGAAAGATGACATTTTTCCCTGGCTTCTAATTTTTAGTCACACCAATGTCAAACTCTATTTAAATAGATTTTAGTTGAATTTAACATGTTTTCCTAAATGTAGTTGCAGACTGTATACAGTACACACTAGAAAGGGTCCAGGCTAAATTTTCTGAATTTGGTAGGAGTAAAACGGTGTGATATCTGCAAGTTATACTACAGTAATTTCACTAACAGAAATAGACACAAATAACAAAAAAATAATACTATATAGAGTAAAAGTAGTAAAAGTGAACAGTGTGGAGTGAAAAATTGGGAAAGCCAAAGTGACAGATGCCAACAAATGGTGAATCTAGATGAAGGGTATAGAGGAGTATATTTCTCTTGTCTTTCAAATTTGCTATAAATAACTAAAGACCGAGAGCTAGACTATCCAAAGAGATTTATGGTAAAAATAGAAACTCATCTGATAAAATTGGGAGCAATTTTTGGTCAATTGCGTAAATAAATTGGCAGGAGGAAGGAATTATAGAAAAATTGTTTAACACTCCTCTCTAATGCATTGGTCTATGACCGTGCTCTTTGTTGGAATTTCTTTACACCACTGAATTCTGAGTCATTGTGCTTACATAAACCACTCCTAGAATATAATACTTAATTCTGTTTCCAGTTTTTCTAAACTAAATGTAGCATTTTTAAAAAGAAAAAATTGCCAAGCAACTGTAGTGCAAGATTGATTGATTCATTGATTCATTCATTCATGTATTTTGCATGTTTTTTTGTTTTTTTTTCTCTCTCTACTTTATGGCATTTTCCCACCCATGTCTATTTGACAACAAGGCTTTTAGTGACTCATTGATGTCAGGTGTTAACAAAGCATTCAATTTGGTTTTCATACAAGTGGGGATTCTCTTTTCTTCCAGACACATTTCATAAGTTTATGTAATATTTAAAATATTATCATTAATATTTAATTGCAGTTAAATGCCATAATTACAAGAACAAGTTCATACATTTAGGAAATAGTACAGGAGCCACATGAACAAGTATGCATCTCAGTTCATGGGAGCAGATAAACAGGTGTGCCATGTGCTAAAGCATATTAGCAAACATACAGTGTGATGTAGGCAAGAGTGGTACATGGTAGAGAGAATTGAGAATACCAGGTAATCCAGGAGTTCCATTTAGTTGAGGACATTCAAGAAGGTTTTCACTACATTCCAGTTTTGCCCAAATTATTTTAAAAATGTTAAATTAAAAATTTTAAAGTTTAATTGTGGCTTTTCAATGATGATCTATAACATAATTCAAACACTTCTTCCTCCCATGTCACTCTTTGCCTTTCTTCTCCCCATTCCACCAAAAATTTATAGAATGTGATTGAAAAATTGAATTTTGCTTGAGATGTACCAGTGTTATCTTTTATATGAACACTGAAAGGAGAAAAAAGTACTGAGGGAGTTGGCTTTCAAAGGAGAGAGTACCAGCAATATTCAATAATTAGGTACATGATAGCTGACCTCTGTACTAGTTGAGATTGTTGAGAAATTCTGTCCAGATTTGGGTGACTGATGATACTGAGTAGGACTGTTGTGGTTGGGGTAAGGAACAGAGGGATTCCTTGCCCCCAAGCCACTCTCCTCCTTGAAGATACGTAGACTCAGAAAAAGAAAGGCGAGAGAAATGAAAATCAAGAATTGTTCATCAAAATTGATGTGTTAAGCCAACATCATTAAACAGGGGATAGCGGTACTAGATTCCAGGGACCAGTGATAAAATATATGAGTAAAGGATTGTGGGAAAAGTTTTGGTTCCTTGCTTTTGAAAGTGACTTAGGATTCGTGGTGGGGGGGGGTGGATTGGGGGTGGGTGGGGAAAGCAATATGGGTTCTCCAAGGCTGTGAGTGAAAATGGGCTGATTCCATGGGAAGAAGTTAAGTAAGTTAATACAAGTATAAATTAAAATCAATTAACACTTTAGAGAGATCTCAACGTGTTAAGATTTGGGCAAATTGAATCATTGTTTCATATTGGATGCTTCTAATGAAATTCTCAAATAAATAAATGTATCTTTATAAATTTTTATATATGATTAATACTGCAAGGTGTTAGAAAATGGTTTCTTCAATGACTCCTGAAATTCCAAATGTTGGATTCTAATTCCCTATTCCTAAAGTCTAACCCCTACTCCCACTACTGTTTCATTTATCTGTGTTACCTAGTTTTGTTCATACTTCCTATCATTTTGGTCACACATTTTTTTTATTCCACCTAAAGATAAAAACTACTCCAATGACTGTGCACTCATTATGTCCTTCAGAAATGTATTCCATTTTTAAATAAAGTTAATCAAATACTGTTCTTACCCAAGTTAACCAGAATCTGCTTTACTATATTTATCAACCATCAGTCTTGGTTTTCTCGGTCCAGTAAAATTATTTGATGTTTGTTTTACATGTTACTCTCTCAAATACATGAAGAGTTATAAAGTTTCCATAAATACATTCTGTGATCTTTGAAAGAAATAATGAATTTATTCTTTCTGGAAAGATTCAATCCCTTAACAAATACCATTAAGTTATTTGAAAAATTCCATGTTTATTGCTTGAAATAAAGATTTTTCTTTTATCCTGGCTTTGCATATTTTTAAATGCTTTTATATTTCTAAATTTGTGACAGGTCAAGAATTGGCTTTATTTTTTAAACACTTCCTCTCCTAATCTCAGTTATTTTCTTTTTATTTATATATAATCAATGGAACTGATGACCTTTTGATGGTACGCTATAGAATAACTGGATACAGCAGCTATAAGAAAGTATCATAGATGCTATGACATTTTGAGGCAGTTCAGGTGGGTGAGAAAACTGGAAACAGTGAGGTGGATTTCAAGTGTAATTGTTGAAAAAATATGTGAAGAAAAGTGCAAGGTTTGATACAATGTAACTTTAATGGAAATGACTCTGTACTTGGTGATATAAGAAAGTCTTATATTCTTTCTCTTTCTCTTTATTTTATTGTCTATTTTTATTTCACTGATTTTAAGATCTCATTCTTTTATGGGTTAGTAATGTTCCATTGTAGATATATACCACATCTTTATCCTTCTCATCTAACCATGGACCCTTGGGTCGCTTCCATATCTTGGCTGTTGTGAATAATGCTGCAATAAATATAAGGGTACATGTATCTTTTGAAAATAGTGGTTTTGCTTTCTTTAGATAAATACTCAGTAGTGGAATTACTGGAGCATATGGTAGTTTTATTTTTAATTTTTCAAGGCACCTCCATACTATTTTTGATAGTGGCTACACCAGTTTACATTTCCACCAATGGTGCATGAGAGTTCCCTTTTTTTCCACATTCTCTGCAGAATTTTTGTTTCTTATATTTTTGATACCATTTTGGCTGCTATGAAGTGATATCTCATTGTGGTTTTGATTTACATTTCCCTGATGATGATTGATGTTGGACATCTTTCCATGTATCTATTGGCAATCTGGATGTCTTCTTTGGAAAAATACTTACTTAGGTCCTTTGTCCATTTATTAATTGGATTATTTGTGTGTGTGTATGTGTGTGTATGTGTTTTATTTATTTTTTTTTGTTTTGGGGTCTTTTTTTGATGTTAAATTGTAGAAGTTCTTTCTATATTTTGGATGTTAACCCCTTATTGGGTGTGTCACTTTTGAATATTTTCTCCTATTCAGTAGGTTGCTTTTTTTGTTTTGATGATGATTTCCTTTGCTGTGTAGATGCTTTTTATTTTGTTGAAGTCCCAATAGTGTATTTTTGCTTCTGTTTCCCTTGTCTGCAGAAAAATTTCCATAAATATATTGCTAAGGTTGATGTTCAGGAAATTACTGCTTATGTTTTAAGAGTTTTATGGTCTCAGGTCTCACATTCTGGTCTTTAATCTGTGTTGAGTTTATTTTTATGTGTAGTGAAAGAGAGTGGTACAGTTTTGTTCTTTTGCATGTAGGTGTTTAGTTTTCTCAACACCTTTGTTAAAAAGACTGTCTGTCTTTTCCCCATTATAAATTCTTGCCTCCTTTGTCATAGATTAGTTGACCATATAATCATGGGTTTATTTATGGGCTGTCTAATCTGTTCCACTGGTCTATGTGACTGTGTGCCAGTACCATACTGTTTTGATTACTGCAACATTGAAATATCTTGAAATCTGGGATTGTGATACCTCCCGTTTTGTTTTATTTCTCAAGATGTTTTTGACTATTTGAGACCTTCTTGGGTTCCATAAAAATTTTAGTATTCTTTTTTCTAGTTCTGTGAAAAAAAACATCATTATTTTGATAGGGATTGCATTGAATCTGTAGA